>NC_132839.1:65182307-65482307 GCF_048164855.1 Canis lupus baileyi | reverse complement strand
ATAAATAAATCCTTAAAAGGCTCCTAATCTGCCTAATATGGTGTCCACTAACCATGTGTCATGATTTAATTTAATTAAAATTAAAATTTCAAGTTGAGTTTTTTAATTGCACTGGCTTCATTTTCAGTGATATAGCCAGATTTGTAATGAGCAGTGCAGATATAGAACAATGCCATTATCCCAGAAAATTCTGTTGGTTGGTGCTGCTCTGCATAGCCTAACCCTGACTACTTCACATCATCACCAGGGGTCTTGCATTTCAGACTCTTTCTTATTTTCTCCAACACATCCCACTCTCTCCACTGTCACTCACACTTCTGTCCTCTCCCCTTTCTACCTCTCTAGCTCTAATTTCAGGCTAAATGACCCTTCCCGCAGAGAAGCCTTCCATGACCCTGCCTCTAGTCTAACAAAGTCCCACTGTTAGCCCCTCTCTTATCAGCATATAATTTTTGTTTATAGTACTTAGATTTATGGAGGTATTTAGAAATTTTCATGGGTGATGCCAACATCCCCTTTAAGTTGTAGGCTCATCAGGGGAGCCATGTGTCACTACTTTAACCCCAGTGTCCAAACATAGCAGGTGCTCAGTAAATATTTGTTGTGTGAATGCATGATTGAATGAGTTCTCCCATGTACAATCTCCATGAGGCACATTCTTTCCAGTTTTCAGATGAGACAGAGGTCATAATTTTCTCTTCCCATGTACATTTTCTTCCTCCCCTTACTATGAAGTGTCACTTTGGATCCCCCTGGGGTTTTCTGGAGCCTCTCTTTGTGGTATGTCCATGTCATGACCACATTATTGGGATGTACAGTTTCCCCGGGGAGAGGAGAGGTAAGTTGGCAGAGTAAACTAAACTTTCTTGTCCATGGTCTATGGCTTGTTTATTTTTCATAATAATAATTGGCAGGGTAGAATATTTTAATTTTCCTATATCTACATAATTAATATGTCCACATTAGAAATCAATTATCCTTGATAATTACCATTGGTGCTATGGCTCATAAGCTGAACACTAGTCTTGCTAACGAACTGAATGAGACATAATTTCTTGTTGTTCAAAGAGATGATCAACTCTAATCAGCAGTAAATTCAATCAAAACTTACTGACATCAATTGAAATCATATTAGAGTTTGTAAAAATAGGATAATTATGCTCATCTTGTAAGTTGCAGGTATTGTAACAACTCTAAAATGTGGGCCTATTTGAATAAATGCTTACGTCTGCTGGCTCTACACTAGCAGATGCAGAAACATATAATCTGCATAAATAAATTAGAAGTCTTTTTTTCCCCTTCATAGCTCTTTAGTTTTGTAGGATTAAATTAATTCAACATTTTTTAAAAAATTTAATGAGCTTAGAATAACAGGCTAAGCAGGTGCTAGTGGGTGGAGGCAGGATAGCCCATGGTACAGAGTTGTCAGTATTAGTTCTTCTTTTCTATCTTCCTTTATTCATTAAAGAGTAATTTAATAGTGGCTATAATAGTGGATACTGGAGCTACACTGACTGGGTTTAGACCCCAGCTCCATACTTAAGGCTGCGTCTTGGCCAGGAATAGGGTGAATGTTGGTGCTTAATTCCCATTCCCTTGATTCCCTTCATGGTAGAGCCCCTAGGATGATCCCTAACTAATGACTGTGGAGCGTAGGTATATAAAGGGCTCCGCACTCTTGGGTTCACACAGCTGAGATCACTTATACTCAGAGTGTAAGTGCAAGATGAGGCTGACACCACTTGGCAGACTGCCTCATTTCTTACCTTTTGCTTGTCTTCCTCTCCTGCCCTGCCCCACTTCCCCTGCCCTGTTCTGCTTCTCTGAAAGGCAATTCCTTAAGAAATCACTTGCCCATGAATCTTCCTCAAAGGGTCTGTTGTTGGAGAGCCTGACCAAAGACAGCAAGTGCCTTCAATGTCTGTGCTTTCCTTTCCCTGTTTTGGGCATGGTAATAGGACTTTGCCCCTAGGTTGGTGTGAGTTAATTCATAAAGCACATAGAGCTGTGCTTGACAGGCTCTACACAGAAGTTATAAGTAACAACATGATGGCAACTCTATGAAATGACAATACTGTCCTAATTCAATACAGTGTTGTTAATGAAGGAATCTGAGACAAGAGGCTTGCACTTAAGTTTTGGATGTGCTGTTGACTGTGTATCCTTGAATAAGCTTTCCTTAACCTCTCTGAATTGGCTTCCTCATTGTGACACTAGGGATGTTGAGGTGATATGGATACCTGATTTGGCAGTTGTGAGGATTTAAAGAGAGAACAGTGGTCATATGGGCAATTTCATGCAGGGCTCATAGTAGGTGCTTCACAACCAGCAGCTCCCACTGTTAATGCTTATTGTTATTAATATGTAAAGTATTGGGAGCATTTATTGTAGTAAGAGTGAGTACATGAGAGTCGCCCCAAATACTTGAAGGATAGAGGTAATATCGAAGTATTATGACTACCTCAAGGAGCCAGATGGTCTGGGTTCAAATCCAGATCCACCACTTACAATGCGACTTAGATCACAATCTCTCTCTCTGCTCTGATTTCTCATCTGTCAGTTGGGTTATTGTAAGTATTAAATGGATGAATGTGTCTGAAGCAAGCCCAACTTTTCCATTAGACATTGTAGGCACATGGCTAGGGGTCACAAAACTAAATTTTAGGGGCCCAGTAAAATGTTCTAATTTTTTTGTAGAGCCAGAAGAGAAAAAATGAATTTTTAGGTGGAAGAAAGTGTTTTTATTATTTGATATTAATACACTCCTCTTTATAACAGTGTAGTCATAAAATGCAATTTTACATTATTATACTATTATTATTATTTTCATGGAAGAAGGGACCCACGAAGGCAAAATATCTGGCATTCATGGAAGGTATAATGCCATCCTGGGAGGAAGTATTTATTTATTTATTTATTTATTTATTTATTTATTTATTTATTTATTTATTTATTTATTTATTTATTTATTTATTTATTTGTTGGGAGGAAGTATTTAGACCAGAGTCTGGCACCATCCAGGATCGGTATTAAGCATTTCTACCTCTAGAGGGCTCTGCAGAGTTAACTCAGAGTCACTGGGGTTGCGAGAGGCCCAGTGCACTCACACATTCCACCCTCTGCCCTCTTTCCATGAGAACTCTTCTGCTTCATATGCAGCAAGGTAGAGAATACACTACCCCGATCAGACCTTCTTTTAGGAGGGACTTCAGCAGACTTCATGGGTTAGAAAGGCAGACTTCAAAGCAGGGCTGAACATGGATGGGACTGTTTGGGACCAGAGCAGGGAAGACCTTGACCACGACTCAGGAGTGTGTGTCTGTAGTCAGGGGAGGTGGAGCAAGAAGATGGTAAGAGGGCAGCCTGGGTAGCTCAGCGGTTTAGCACCACCTTCAGCCCAGGCTGTGATCCTGGAGACCCGGGATCAAGTCCCACATCGGGTTCCCTGCGTGGAACCTGCTTCTTCCTCTGCCTGTGTCTCTGCCTCTCTCTCTCATGAATAAATAAATAAATAAATAAATAAAATCTTAAAAAAAAAAAAAAACAAAGCAAAACAAAAAGGAAGATGGTAAGAAAAGCTGGTGGATGGACCCAGTGGGATGGCAAATGCAGTGTTCTGTGGGTGTGGCCTCCAGCTGTGATCCATCAAAGTCTTCAGTAAAGTTACTGAATACACAGAGCTTCTCCAGCCACATCCCTGGGTAGAATCACTCTAACACATTCAGGGCCACGGGCATAACTGGGTCATGGTGTGAAGCGGTAAAGCTTTGGCGGTGAAGAGAGATGACATTACAATTCTTTATCCCATGCACTTGAATGCCTTGTTCTTGAAAATGTGGCCCAGCAGTGCTAGTAAGGACAGTGTTAGAAATACAAACTCTAGGCCCACCCTAGGCCTGCTGCTTTTTAATAAGATGAGTGACCTGTAGAAACATTAAATTTGATAAGCGCTGCCCTCATTTGTAGGCTGTGTAGTCACTGATGTACACTGGATCTGGGACTCACCCACTTGGAGGAGGGTGGAGTAACCCTCTCCTTCTGAGAAAGGGGAGCAGGAAGGGAAAGAACAAAAGGAAGCAGCCCCCAGAGCCCCTACTTTTGGTTTAGGTCCAGATTTGAAAACCATAAATCCAGGCCTTAAAGTGTTTAAGGTAAAGGATTTTCAGTGTTCCCTGGAGGTTCTTCACGTTGCAGTGGAGAATTCCCTATAAGGTTTTAGGATCAGATCTCCAGTTACCACAATGGGATGGTTTCCCTGAAGTATCTCTGGATACATGATGGCAACCATGGCAAGTGACTAGTAGAGGGTGGAGAATTTGAGACTGTGATGATTTCTCTTTTAGTCTTTGAGGACTACTTGTTCTATGGCCGGCTCAATGCCCCTCACACTATATGGAACAAAAACAGTAAGAAGAATTTGTAGCCTCTGAAAAGAAGATCTCTGAGTGGCAGGTGTCCTTGATGTTTTTAGTGTCTAGACAAATGTAAGGCCAAGATTTCCTGTGAGAAGATGGAACATGACTAGATGATGGTAGGATGGGAGTGAGTCTGTGTGCATCTTATTCCTGGATCTGTTTCACTAGCAAGCTTTCTGTTTTGTGATAAAAAGGGGAAAAAAAGATGTGAGGTGGGACTTTAGGACTTAGAAAACAGGTATAAAGTAGTCTGCAACTTTTGAGGTGGACATAATGTCATACTTCTGAATTTGTCTAAACTGAACCAACTCTAGCTCAGATTCCCACCTTACCAAGGTCCACAAGAAGCCCAAAACAGCCATTCTATGGGGCTTGCACTGGGGCTTCTGTACACTATAATGTACGGAGTGAGTTTAAGTCACCTGTCAGGCCATGTAGATCATGCTCCTTCTGCTGCACAATTCAGGGGTCAGAAGCTAGTCCTAAAATGTCCATCTAGGCATCTCTACTGCCAGCTACCTCAGAGACATGCCTCAACCAGATCAACACCATGCCTCAAGGACCCTCACTTGTCCTCAGAATCCCTGTGCTTAGTGTCTGCTCTCTCTCTGTGAGCTCCCACACAACTTCCATCCAAAGTTCTGCTGTCCCTGGAGTACTATTGGAAGGTGAAGCCTCAGCCTCCACCCCTGGTGAATCCTCACACCCTGTCTCCTCCCTTTGTTGTGCGGGCTCTAACCCTCTAGTAATGAGCCACTTCTTTTCTCCTCAGAGGACAAAAGCTTCCATCTAAGATGGTGGCCCCTTGCCCAGGTAGCTCCTCTACTGAGCACCTGAACTGTGGTCAGGGCATACTGTGGTGTTGTAAGTGTAAAATGCACACTGCAATATGAAGACTTGGTACAAAAGAAATGTAAAAGAGATCAATAATTTTTATATTGATCTGATGATGAAATAATATTTTAGATATATTGAATAAGTAAACATAATTAAAATCACTTTTTTAATCTTTAAAGTGTTTATTAGAAAAGTGAGAATTCATGCTTGGGCCACATTACAAGTGACACTTGAACAACATAGGTTTGAACTGTGCGGGTCCATTTACACATGGGCTTTTTCCAATAAATACGGTATGGCACTGCAGATGTATTTTCTGTTTCTTGCGATTTTCTTTCTTTTTTTTAAGATTTTATTTATTTATTTTAGAGAGAGAGAGAAAGCATGTGTGAATGAGGAGGTGCAGATGGGGAAGGAGAGGGAGAAAGAACCTGAAGCAGACTCCATGCTGAGCGTGAAGCCCTATGCAGTGCTTGCTCTCACTCCTGGGAGATCATGACCTGAGCCGAAACCAAGACTCAGATGCCTAACCAACTGAGTCACTCAGATGCCCCCCTTGTGATTTTAATAACATTTTCTTTTCTGTAGCTTGCTTTATTTTAAGAATATAGAATAGAATATGTATAGCATATAAACTATTTGTTAATTGATTATGTTATAGGTAAGGCTTCCGGTCAACAGTAGGCTATCAGTATTTAAGTTTTTGGGAGTCAATAGTTAAATGTGGATTTTTGACTGTGGGTAGGTGCCCCAATCCCCATGTTGCTCAAGTGTCAATTGTGTTTCTATGATAGCGCTGCTCTCTGCCAGTTTGCCCTGCTCTCTTTAGAATAAAAAAACAGGACCTAAAGCCACTAACTCAGTCAGCCCATGCTCATTCCTGGTCCACCTTATCCTGGAATCCTGGAACTCCACACAAAGGAACCTGTTGTCCTGGCGACCCCTGAGGAGTAGGGGAGAAGCAGTGGGGAGGCCCTTCCATTTTTCTATCATGTGTCTGTCAGGAGGGGAACAAGATTACAAAATTGTGAGCAAATGTGAGTAGTTTGGTCTCTGTTATTTGTAATCTTCTCTCCCCTTTTTTGGAGGAAGAGGCTGAAGCCCAGAGAGAGCAAGTGACTTACTTCAAGCCACACAGTGACTTATAAGAGGACAGAGCATACAGGGCCCTTGTCCACACTGCAGTATCTGCCGTCTTTCCCAAAGGCAAGAGAAAGCAGCAGGAAAAGTCAGAGAGGAAGGGGAGTGCCCGTGAGAAGAGGTGACCACAAAACATGAGTTGTGAGGATGCTGGTGGGTGACAGGTGGTAATTATGGCTGATATGACTCCTCCCCTCTCCCATCTTTAAACTTTTACTGGCCTCCATTTTCCATTATTATTTCTGTAGAAACTATTTTGGTCACAGTAGTTTGTTTCTCTGTTTGCTCATTTATCTTAATGATTTTTATTGAAAGTTGTTTCAAATCCCTTGTGGAACAAGGCAGGGTGCAAACAGCCAAATAAAACACAAATCACAGTGATTTCTGTGCATCACCTCTGGTGTTGCCTTATAAAGGATCTCCATGGAAGAAGGCTGAAGAATCGGTTACACAGCTGCATACATCCAGGGGAAGTGGAATGATGGGTATGTTTCCTTTAATAAAGTACAGAACAGCCACAGGGTGAAAGGTTGTTAGAGAGCCCTTGGTAGGCCTGGAGAGAAGTTGAAAGACACAGGATCATGTTAAATTCCCTGAAATCTCCCATTACAACTTCAGTTTCTTCCCCCTTCCCCACTCCTTGGGGGATAGCACTGCTTTTCTGCATGAGAAACTCTAGGAGAAGAAGGTTGTATTTCTCTGAGGAACTTTACCCTTGTTCTTATCTGAAAGCAAGAACAGAGATTTTTGAGGGCAGACCAGCATGTCTTTTTAGGCTGTAATAAAAATCCTTGAAAGTTCTAGCTCACACTGTTATTTCCTGAACACTACCACAGCATAGGAGTTGGAAGGAGGAGCCCTGGGCCCTCCTTGCTAGCGCTTGCTGAGTAGACAGCCCATCACCGAATAGTCTGATTACAGAGAGTTGATTCTCACTGTATCAGCCCTTTCTCAGAACACATCTTTAAGGAGAATTTTAAAGGAAGAATGGGTTAAATAGATATTCGTTAGAAGGCAGGTGAATTATCTCATGGGGACTCAGTTATCTCATCTTTTAAAAGGCCAAAGCATCATCATGGATCATCTACTTTGTGCTAAGCCACTGAGGTTCATTATCTTATTGAATCTTCATGGCACTCTGTGGATTTGGTATTATTGTTCCCCTATTACAGATAAAGAAACTGGAGCTCAGGGAGATGATGACCTGCCTCACGTTGCATGGCTAGATGTGGAAATGTAAGGTTTCAAGCCAGGTCTGCCCACCTTCGAAGCCAGGTTATGACTTGGAGTAGGACCAGAAGCATGCTGAAGCCCCTTCAGTTCTAAAATTATCACTGCGGACCTTAATATGATTTGCAAAAGCAAACTTGATGAAACACATTCCATTGACATGCTTTTTCCATCACATTTCTCCATATTTTCATCAAATGGGAATGTCATGGCTAAAAATAAGTAGAGAGAACCATGAGGGTAGAGAGAAGTCTGGTTCCTGAGCAGCCTTTCTGAAGGGCCCTCCTCTTGAAAGCAGACAAATGTCCAGGGAAATATTAAGCACACAAAGTCCAATCCCTTGTCTGAGTGGGTACTTATAGGACCAGTGAGTTCCCTTGTGGGATCTCTTCCTCCTCATACAGCTCCTCCAAAAAACCTCCATGCAGTAACCTGGCTCCATTTGTGCACTTGGTAATCTGATCCTTCAATAACCAGCTCCATGCTTCTTCTTCTATAGTGTCTTTTTTGTCTCTTTCTCATCCCTTTGCCTCCCTAGGAAGACTTCATCCTTCCATTGCTAAGCTTCTAAAGCATGCTTTCATTTTCTGGCCTGCCCTTGGAGCGGGACACACCCAACAAAGCAAATTGGAATTGTTGGGAAGTCCCTGCCCAAGGATTCAGAGCACTTGTAGGAGGTCCCATTCTACCAAACGTGAGGGCCATTCACAGTGGGAAAGCACATACATGAGCATCTTGCTTTCTCCCTCCATACAGTACTCCATTCCTTCTGCCCTACGAGATAGGGCATTATATTTCTACATGACCAGTCCTCTTTAAATTCAGAAAATGAAAGGCAAATTTTATTTTGCTAATGAACTAACTGAATCTTGGTTACATGGAATTTTGTGAATGGCATAGAAGATTGATGTGTGGCCAAGAGAAGAGGCCATATCTCTGAGACTAGGAGATAAAGCAGGTATGAGCAGAAACTCAAGTGCGGAATGGGCAATGCCCCCATGTCTCCTTTTCTTCACTGTTTTGGAAGAGTCCTCATTCTTGCTGAGTTGCTGGAATTTTGTGCTATAGAGATAGACAAAGAGCCAGAAAGAAAGAAGTCTAAGACCACAGTGGGGAATAAAGGCAAGAACAAGACTATGAGTCCTGCGCTTTGAAAGGATTTGAACAGAGAGTTGGCATTGGAGATTGCAGATACATATATGGCAGGTTGGGGCACAAGGGTAGCAGAGAGGAGAAAAAGAAGGGAGAATACTTTTAAGAAGCATGGAAATGGGCTGCCAATCCGATCATCTTTAAAGACCTTTGAGAGGTGTGTGATTGCCAATTCCACCTGGCTGCTTTTGTGGCTGGGATGTTTCTGTGGGACACTGAGACTAAGCTGCTTGGGGTCGTGAAATCTGCATCTGCTTGCAGGAGGAAAACCATGGCCATGAGCTGCAGCCCACGGAAAAAGGCAGGACAAGAAAGCATGAATTCTAGAGAAGCCACATGAACCGCCTGCCCCTGGGCTTTCTTAGTTGGCGTGGCCTTTTGTGTGTGGCTTGCTGGCTTTTCTGAGACTAGATGTCAGCTGGCTGGGCCAGACCTCTCACTTGGCGAGAATGAGGATAACCTTTTGTGGGGCACCTGCCTCCAGGGAAGCAAGGACTTTGTCCTGTAGGGTGGGTTTGGATATGTAACACTTGCCTGGGGCTGCTTTTGGAAGTCAGGGATGGAGAGAACAGGGTTGTCATACACACAAATGTGAGAGAGGAATTCCCAAATATAAACGGGGCGGGGGGGGGAAAGAGGAGAGGAGGGGGAAAGTGGGAGAGAAATTTGTGAGAGCCTCAGCCGGGGGTGGGGGTGGGGGTGTTGGGGGGGTGGAGTGAGCTGTGGAAATTCCATGGTGTTGAAACAGCCAAAGTAGATTTTAAAAACAACCTATTGTAACGCTCAATTTAAAATTGCTTGCTTTTCCATGATGTAAACCCATTCTCCCTCTCCCCCTGCTCCTCTCCAAATATTCACAGAAGTGTGCTATGCACGTGCACTCACAGATCATTGACACGAGCTGCTTTTTTTTTTTTTTTTTTTTGTCATTGCTGGTAAAGTTGAGGAAGGGTTTGAACTTCACCTTTGGATTAAGATGTAGAACACTGTTTCAGCAAAAGCAAGATCTCAAAGGCAGAGAAGCCACAAGAATATAATTGTCACCACCCCTTCCTTTTTTTTTTTTTTTTTTAAATATTGGCAGAAAGCTTTGGGATTTTTACAGATCATAAAATAAAGGTTCTAATCCTATCAAGATTTCAGGAGTCTGGGAGATAGCAGAAATTTCTAGTTATATGTTATTGGATAATTTTTTTCCCTCTCTCTTCTCTCTGTTCTCTCTCATCTTAAGCCTGTATACAAGAATCTGCATGTAAAGCTATGAGTAGGTTGAGAAAGATTTTTATAAAACCCATTTTAGAGAATTTTGCCTGCTAAGAGGATGAAGAGGTGAAGGGAGACAGTGGATAGGGAGAGCCTACTCTATGCATTACAAATGCTTTTAAAGTTTTCTATCATGAACATAATTTCAGGTAGGAAACCTCAATACAAGATATAGCACCATACAACTTAGTATGTATATGAAATGCACATATATATTTTATCTTAATTGTGCAAAAAGTTTTAGTCATTGTTAAGTACCATAGACAGCAAAGCGGTTGAATGTTATACCTCAGCTCAGGATTGGTCATATAAATCTTTCAACTAACCCATTTATTATATCTCATGCCAGGAGTTATTCAGTGTCTTTTATTGCTCATATAAATTGTCTTTATCAATATTTTCCTTCACATCCAACTTTGTTAACCCCTGGGTGCCCATAGCATGTTGCCAGTGTTGGAAATGCACTGTTATCTTTATGGACATGTTAGTATCTAATCTGGCCATATATATTTCAGGCGTTCCTAGCCCTGTTTGAGTGATCCGGATGTCTACGAGCTTCTTGATAAAATACTGCCTTCTCTGCTATAGTAGACTTATAGTTTACTTTTAAAATAACTCACTTGAAATTTAATAGGAGGTTTTAAAGTCACATCTGATTTAAGCCGTGTAAGTTCTAGCTTTTAAGAACACTCTTGGCACATCAATCTTGGGATTTTCTGAGCTATTGAGAGGAAACACCAGCTTGCCATTGTGTTGTGCCTTGTTACTTTATTAACTATATATCAAAACAAGGCAAAACAAAACAAAAAACCAAACTGGGGTAGCCTAGTAATAATCTCATTGACATGATAAACAACTAGAGAGTGTCTAAACTGGGGACACATCTTTTTTTGGGGGGGTAGCAAATCTTCTTTTATAGGTAAAATGTTGGAGTTACTTAGCAGGAGAAGGGAAAGAAAACACAAACTCTTTAAGATATTAGCTTATTAGAGTCAGTGATTTCTAAAAATTGAAGAAATCACCGGATCCATGATATTTCTTTACTAAGCTGTGATGTAAAACCACAACAAATGGGACTCTTGGCTTTTTTCCTTGCAAATCCAAGCATCCTTGAGGAGGAATGGGAAGGAGTTAGGTAATCATTCAGCTTCACAAGGAAAATCCTTAGCTTCAAGAAGCCTTCACCGACATTTCCTTTTCCTGTGTTTTGTAACAACCCTGTGTGAAGGTATTGCTATTCCCATTGTATGGATGAGGAGGTCAATACCCAGGAAGCAGAGGTGGAATATATTGTCACATATGTAAATATCTTTGGCTTTCAAACACATCATCATGCTGCTCTGCCCAGCTCCTCCCTTGCCTTTCTGGTACTTGTGGTGCAGTCTTCTTTTTGGCCCCTCTGGACAATCCTTCAACATTCAGTAATAGATTTCCAAGTAGTGCATTTACATTGCTAACCAGCATCTCAGCTTGACTGGGAAATGAAGAAATCAGGTACAACCAGCACACTTAACTGTGCAAAAAGTTTTTGCGCAGTCTTCCTTACAGAACAGCATTTGTTTTCTGTAGTGTTGATTTCATAGCACTCCCTTAAAGGCATCCTTGCTGCTCATGGAGTTCTTCCAGCTGTTCCTCTTCAGGATTCCATTTTGATTCTATCCACGGAGAGAAGTCTTGCATCTAAAGATACAAAAACAAACAAACAAACAAAATCCTCTCTCTATTCCAACATGGCCTTGATTTAAGATATGAAGAGCAATTTGCAGGGCACATGCTCCTGAGCTTGGAGAGACTCTGTACACTCCCATGCTCTGTTGGTAGGTCTGTTAACCAATAAAACTATTTTGCAAAGGAATTGTGAAAACCTCTGAACTTAGTTACTAATTATATTTCCAGAAATATATCTTAAAAACAGTAATCTCAAAGATAAAAAGAACGTCGTGCATAAAAAGATTCATTAGTGTGTTGTTTCTAACAGTGGTAAAAAAAAAAAAAAGGCAATAATTTGACTACCCAACAACTGAATGATGGTTATGTGAACATTAATGCATCCACTAATAAACATGATGGAACCACTAAAAATGATGTTTATGTACATTTCAACTTTAATGTGACAAATCAAATATATGTATTTATAATATTTTGTCTCCAGATCTAACTAAAGTGACAGTAAAGGGGAAAAAAAAGAGAATAAAACCAAAACCATAGAGTCCAAGATAATGAGACAGGAGACTAAAGCAGATGGGAGATATCAACACATTTCTAAAAGCTTAAAAGCAGATTTACTGCTGGTAACTGGGTTCTGTGGCTGAGAAAGCTGAACTGTAAGTGCCCATTGGGGTAAAGATAAGAAGGAAACAGATATGAGCTACAGAATCCTGGAAAGGTCAGGGACTCGTGGCATCAGGTAGCATTGGAGGCAGGGAATGTGATGAGCTGAAAGCAAGAAGCTTGCTTGAAAGTTCTTAGGGGAGCAATAAGAGCCTGGATCATTTCCCCAAGTAGGCAACTATCCTTCCCCACCTGGTAGAAAACTGGGGGTTTACTCTCAGCAGAGGTTAAACCAGATAGACTCTGGACTCTGGGGCCTGAAACATAGGTTAAAAAAAAGATAGATGCACTATAACAAAAAAAAGTGGATCAAGAGGCTGTCTACATACTCAGCTGTGAAATTCCCTGTCTCCTTTTCCTAAGTGTTAAGAATGCTAGCAGACAAACCTATAGCTCCTCACAGAAGGTTGGGGATTCTCTGGGTAGAAACTAGCAAACCTGGGGAAAAAAAATCTGCAGGAACTGTTAGTTTTAGAGAGAGGTCCCACACAATGGCCAGGTCCAACAGGTTCTGTGTCCAACAAGTGATTATTCCAACGTGATGCTGGAATAAAGACATTTTCAGCCATTTGTGATCTCAAAAGAATCTTCCTTTTCATACTCCCTTTCTCAGAAGACTATGATTCACAATAAAAATGGAGTAATATTAGAAGCTGAGCAGTATGGAATTCTGGAGGGTAAATTTGAAACCTGAGTAAGGAAAGGATTCACAGGACGAATGGGAATGCTGTTTTGTAGCAGCCTTCAAGGGCACCAGGTGCCAGAGAAGCTGAAGTCCAGAGAGCCATGGAAGAGGGTTTCTGATAGAGATATGAATGATGGATGGGTTGAGAGGGGTTCTCGGAGGGTTTGGAAAGGAGTTTGTGATGGGTAAACAAAATTTAGCAAATTAAATTTAAGGCAATTATTAACTTGAGGGAGAATAAAATGTTTCAGAAGGGAAACCTAATAATGTATAGGTAACATGTACACAAATCAGTCTGATAAATATTGAACACTGAATATTACTACCCTGGAGAGATGTGGAGAGGGAACGGTCAGTGTGTGTGTGTACGTGTGTGTGTGTGTGTGTGTGTGTGTGTGTGCAGGGAAATGCAAGCTAAATTCCTAGAAGGAAGATAATGTCTAAAACTGAAAATTAAGAAATAATTGATTGAACATTATGGGAGACTGCTGTTTGTCCTCCAATATCAGTTTTCCATTGTGAATTTATCAAATTTGCATCTGTAAAGATTCAGAGCTCAGGGCTGGTATAGAAGCTGCAGGGTCCTGCCCAAAGAATCTTGTGGTCTTAGATGATGAACATACGACAGCCTGTAAAGAAAAGACCAGAAGGACCTTCTTGAATATTCTAAATAGCTTAAGGCCTGGAGATTGTGGGGGGAAAGCATCCAGATGATGACTGCAATGGACTTTTTCAACACTATATACAAGAAAAGTTCTGATTATATTTTTATTTGATATGCAAAAAAGGCAATAAAATATTTTATGAACCTCAGTATTATAATGGAAATCACACCTTCTAAAAAACATAATTGTAATACCTAGTGGTGAGGGCTGTGATAGATGAAGCAAAGAGCACTGCGGAGGCAGGAAGGTAGAGCCCAATCCAGCTTTCAGAGTCAAATGCTTTATACACAAAACTGTGAGCCTCAGCTTGGAAAAGAACAATCTTCAAAGACTGGAGGATGTCAGTGTTACTCCATGAAGTACCATAGGGTGAAAATAGAAATAGCATCAAGAAGAGTTCAGATAAATGAATAGGTGATAGTTCTATAGATGTGTATTTTGAGAAGGGATTGAAGATGTTTAGAATACCTTTCCTTAGGATAGATTCAGAAAGGTGAACTCTCTGCATGTCCTCCTATCTTTTAAATTTGACAGCCAAAAGGAAGCCAGGAATTCTAACAATTTAGCTCTTATCTTTGTCAGAGTTGGAAATATAGTGTCTTCACTGTGGGTTCCGGAATCACATGACCTTAGAGTCTTCTTCCCGGTCTGACTAGGCTTCAAATGGGGTAACAGCTCCATTTAGCACTTATTAGAATATTTTGTATGTATACCTCAAGCAACTATACCATAAGTCTCCCCACTGGAACTCATTGTGTACAAGATTGACCCTACGACCTGGACAATTAGCTCTAGATTGTCAAATAGGAACTTGAATTGTGAGAATAGGACCTTGGTCACTTCACTTTGACATTCTCTTCTTTGTCTCACAGCACAGACTTGAGTCCAGGTGTCTGAGGAATGGATGTACTTTTAAAAAGGCTTCTTTAATGGATGACAGCTGAAAGTTATTCTATAAAGCAGATGATCTAGATCCATATTTTCCTTTTGTGTGGATTTCCTGACCTGTAGTAAAGTCCCCTTAAAGGTTTCTGTTTAGCATCACCTATGTTAGGGCCATCAAGAAGAGAATTGAAAAAATCTCATCAAACTCCTCATTTTACCATTGAGAAAAGGAAGGAATAAGGTGTTTTTTACGGAAGGTTTAGGTGTTCATGGTCATCCACAGCTGCCAGAACAAAGTGTTTCGTTTCCTATTCTATTCTTCAAATTGTGAAGATTCCTATGGCTCAAAATAGGCAATTTTTTTGCCATGAAGCTCTGGTGCCTCCAAAACTCAAGTCTGAAAACATTCTTTGACTTCGATTTATTCAGTCATTACAAATTTATCCAATAAACTATTGCCATGGTTGTGTATGATTCACATCAAATATTAAGTAAATTAAAAAAACTAGATAATCTATGTAGTAGTCTATTTTATGTGCATAAATGTACGGTCAATCTTGTGGCCATAAACATGAATGAGGAAAATTTTCCTTTTTTTAAAAAGACTTATTTATTCATGAGAGACAAACAAAGAGAGGCAGAGACATAGGCAGAGAGAAGTAGGCTCTCTGCGGGGACCCTGATACAGGACTCAATCCCAGGACCCTGAGATCATGACCTGAGCCAAGGGCAGATGCTCAACTACTGAGTCACCCAGGTGCCCTGAATATTTTCCTTTTTGAGTGGTATTCTATTATTGGAGGATATCTGGTTGCCCAGAACACCTCCAAGAAGCATCTGCCATTAGAGCAAGGCTCACAAAACTAAACTATGACTCATGAACCAATTTTAACTTATACCCTGTTTTTTGTAAATAAAGTTTCACTGGAGCACTCATTCTTTTACATATTGTCCATGACTATGTTCACAAATGGCAGAGTTGAGTAGTTATGGCTGGAACTAAAATTAATATCTGGTCCTTGACAGATGTTTGCCAATCCTTGCATTAGAGCATGATATCTTGTGGTAGAATATGGGTGCTCCTCTAATATTGAGTGATTTTAAATTAGCTTTTTCTACAGTCTTTTTTCAATTCACTTCTGTGACCATAGACACATCCAGAGAAAAAAGGTATCACGAACAGAAGTTTCCAAAGGTGACTTGTTAGAATTGCTTGGGGGAACATTTACATTAGAAATTTCTGGGCCTGTTCCCAGAGATTGTGATTCAGTAGGTCTGAATACAGCCTGGGAAACTTGTTCTTATGTAAATTATTCTGCTGCACAGACAGGCTCGAGAAACCCCATGGAAGCACATGGAAATTGGAAATGGGATGAATAAGACATGGATGCTGACTCAGTCTTACTGCGTGACCATGGACTAATCATTTCACTGAGACTTGGCTATCTCATTGGTAAAGTGAAAACTATAGTTCTTCCTGATAGGAATGTTGTGAGGACCAAATGAGATAGATAATAGTTTAAAAATGTCTATAGCACTGCACTTGCACACAGGGGATACTGGGTTAATGACCATATCCTTTCTTCCATTGGAGAATCCAGTGTTTGGGAAAGCCCATCAAACAGATTTTCTTCACTTTGCCTTGTGTGTTACATTTTCACCTCTGTTTATGTAAATTTTGCTTTTGTCAGACTAGTCCTGGATTCACAAGTCGTTCTCCATACGTATTAAAGCCAAGGGTGGTTTCTGCAAACTTGTTTCAGGAAGCACTCAGGGAGTTGAATGGCCCTAAATGGCTTGTTAGACACATGGCTGCCAACGGTCTTGATTAATTTTGCTAAAACATAATTAAGCACAAGCTTTTCCAGCCTTTCTCAAGTTTTCTAAGAAACCTTGATGTAAGAATATAGACCTTATAAATTCAGAAGACAAATCACTTGACAAATTGGGATGATATTTAATTAGAATCTCTTTCCTTAGACGAAGAAAGACTAATTTTGTGTCTTTGTCTTGGCGTTCTAAATAATGTCCAGGAAGCAGTCTCTGAGCAGCAGAAACTTGATATTTTGCCCACATGCTCTGTTGCCCCACCTGAGCTAACTAGCAATCCTGGAAGACTTGTCAATGCAGCGTCAACTTCCCACCTCAGGGAGCTTTGTCTTTCATCTTTTCTACCTAAAGACTTTCTCTGTACCTCTGGGGCTTGCTCCCAGTAGTCAGACACAATCCAGAAATAAGGGAACCAGTGGAGGCAAAGACAGTGGATAGTTACCCCAGATCCTCTGCTCCTAGTGGGACAATACTGAGGGTTATTCTATATGGTTCCTCAGAGGTACCCCAGTGAGGTTGAGCCCCGCTTGTCCAAAGTGTTTATCTACTATCTAATGCATCCCTTACTCTTTCTTTCTTATATGCCTCAATTTCCCTTTCTCCTCACTTGGGCTTCATGGACTCTTCTACCAGATAAACTGCCTATTTGTAAGTCCTTGTCTCAGGTTCCACTTTTGTTGAAAGTGGATAGAAAATGTGTGGAAAAGGTTTTCTTTAGACCACAATATGTGAGTGATAATGGTAGGTAGTATTCGTTGAATGGTTACTATATGTGCCAAAAATTGTTGTAAGTGCTTCACACACACAACTTATTTATCCCATATAAAAATCCTGAAATAGATAGAGTTATAATCCCTATTTTTTTTTTAAAAAAAAGAAGTTGAAATATAAAAAGATCAAGTAAAGTCACATAGCTTGCGAGTAGAAGGTAGAAATTTGAACTCGATCAACTTAGCATTGAAGCCTACGCTACTCCACACTATTGCTCTGCCAACTCAGAAATCCAGCCATTTCCATCGATGGCTGAGATTCAACAATTGAATGATTGCTTGGGTTAAGGTCTGGCCCCTATTAAATGCAAATGTCAGAAGGTCTAATGTATCATTCTGAAGGCACTTACACCTTGTAGAGAGAGATATAGTTACCGCCTCAGCTGCCTATGGCAGAGACCCAAAATGAAAGTGGCTTAGAGAAACATGAAAGCTTAGTTTTCTCTTGTGTGAAGTCCAGGGTGATCAGATGGCTCTGCTCTGAAAGTTGTCATGGCCCAGATAACTTCTCTCTCATTGCTTGACATCTCTTTGTCTTCATGGTCTCGCCATGGTTCACCATGGATCCATCTGCCAAACATCAGCACAGAGGAGAGACTACAGGGAAAGCATATGCCTCCCTTTTAAGCACATGTCCTAAAAAATGCTCCTGTCACTTGTATTCACATCCACTGGCCAGCTCGGAGTCACATGGGAGCTGCAAGGAAGGCTGGACATGGATGTCTCTAGTGCAATTGACTCTGAGATCATCTAAAAATTCAGCTCCTGTGAAGGAGAGACTAGTGAATCTTCTGCTCCTAACTGGACACCTGTGAGAATCTTCTTGATTCAAGCCCTCTACCATTACCTCATTCTGTGCTGTGATGCGACTTGAGTATAAAGAGCACCCCTTACTGCTCTCATCAAAAGTCAATGTTACTGGAGCCACAGTAAAAGCCACTTGTCTCTGCTTAGGGTAAACATGCAGCTTTTCTACCTCTTTCTTATTACCCACTTGGGTTTTGAAACTCTAGGTTATACTGGCTTCATGATGTTGGACTAATAACAAAATCTCCCTAAACCAATGGTTCCCATATGAGATAATTTTGCACCTCAGGGGACATTTGTCAATGTCTGGAGACATTTTTGATTGTCCTAACTAGGGGAAGCAGTACTATTGATATCTAGTGGGTAGATGCCAGGGATCCTGTTAAATAAACTACGATGCACAGGGCAATGCTACAGTAAAAAGAATGATCTGGTTCAAAGTGTTATTAGTGCTGAGGTTGATAAGCCTTGCTCTAAGCTTTAAGTTCTTTCCAGAAAACTGGGGTGATGACAAGATCTGCTTCACAGCATATGTGTGAAGATTCACTGGACTAGCACTTGTAAAAGATATAGCAGAATGCTTGGTCCGTGGTAGGTTCCAGACAACCTCTGTCCTCAGAGACCTTTAATCTCTTTGCTTGGCCTGACTTGTCTAGGCTTGTGTTCTTACAATATCTGATTCACAGCACATATGTCTCTTGGGAAGGGAAATGAGGAAAATTAAATTTTATTGAGGAACTGGTAGATGGCAAGATTTCAACATAAATCATTTTATGTAAACCTCTCCAAAGCTGTGTGAGGTTGCTATTACTGTCTCCAATTTCCAAATGGGCCAGTGAGTCTCAGGGAAATCTGACATTATCATGACAGCAGAATTAATTAGTGGGTGTGTGAAGATGGAAAGTCAAATGTGTTTGACCCCAAGACTTGCACACAGCTTTCAAATTTGGCCCCTCCCAGTCCTATAATGTGGAAAGACTAGGAAGGTAGAAGGAATCTGGGGACTAAAATGCTCCCAATGAGGATAATTGGGAGAACTGAGGTGGGGAGAAAGACGTAGACACAGGCAAACAAGTGGACATCAATACAGACTCACTTTTACCTCAGGCCAGGCTTAAAAAGGCAGCTTTTACTCCCATCTGTTTAGGAGCCTTGGCCATATGATCTTGCCCACAATACAGTGGTGAGCCTTATCACCTTTGTTTTGGTTTAGTCCTGGGAATTAGCATCTGTATTAGTTTCTTAGGGCTATCATAACTTGGTGCTTTAAAAGAAATTTATTCTCTCACAGTTGTGGAGGCCAGGAGTCCAAAATGAAGGTGTCAGCAGGACACCTGAAGGTATCCTAAAGCTGGAGAGGAGAATCTATCTCTGCCTCTTCTAGTTTCTAGTGGCTGCCAGCAATGCTTGGCTTCCCTTGGCTACAGACAGCATGACTCTGATCTGTGTCTCTGTCTTCACACAGTGTCTTCTGTTTGTCTGCTCTCCACATCTCTGATTCTCCACATGGCCTTCTCCAGAAGACACCAACTATTGGAACCATTGGATTATGGCTCATCACAATCCAGTAAGACCTAATTAACTTAATTACATCTGCGAAGGCCTGATTTCCAAATAAGCTCACATTCACAGATGCCGGGGTTGGACTTGAACATATCTTTGTTGGGGACACAATTCAATACACATCAGGGTCTAAACAATATTTTTTAATAGATAAAAGCTAAAGCACATTTCCTTAAAATAAATTAAAAGCCCTTGTTACCCAGTGGCAACTTTGGATGTACAAGATGGCTCCCAGGTTCTTGACAGTGCTGGTCCTTTCTCGGGAGAAAAGGTCTCTACCAGCCCAATCCAAAAGTCTCCTTCAGCGTTTCAGTACATGCAAACAATATGAAAACTCATCTTAGTGTTTGAAGAAAATATTGAAGGATAACAATATAAATAGATTTTTGTTTTTGTTTTGTCTCCACCTATACTTTATTTTTTCCATTAGCAAGAAAAAAATACAAATCCAGATTAGGTTGAGAACTCTTTAAATTTTGGAGGTGATTTGAAAGGAGAAGTCCTATCCAGTTCTGGTCTTTATACGGTGCTTTTGAACAGAAAATCTTAATTATGCCAATCAAGGCCACATCCTTTTACAGTGAACTATGCATTATATTTTTCCCTTCTAGACAAAAAAAGAACATTTATGCAATTAAAATAGGCTGATTGAAAAAATGCGTGGCAGGCATAAGCTTGGATTTATACTTTTGAGCCCAAATGACTGGGGGACGTTAAAAAAAAACTGCAAAACTGAGCAAAAATGGTCTTTTTTTCAGCACATATTTTGAAGAGGAATGAGCAGTTGGCTTTCCCCTCCTCATTAGTCCACTGCAGAGCCGGGGCTGCTCCCTCAGGCCCTAATCAACTTACTCAAACAGGCTGCAAAATCGATCTGACAGCCCATGAAAGGGAGTTTGGAGGCAGGGAGGGAAGCACAGGGGAGAACTGACTTCGGTAATGTGGAATTCTGTATTTTCAAGGATTTGCCTAATGTCAGGGACTGTGACATTAGCAGGGCCTTCTGATCTTTGGGCTACAAAATAATTGTGACAAGGACCCTAAAGTGTGTGTGTGTGTGTGTGTGTTCGAGGGTATCTTTTGGGTCTGGGGCTTGGAAAAACTTATTCTAAATAGTGAGAAAGAAAGTTTTCTTTGATTTAAGCCTGAATCACTTTGAAGTGAAAGGGCAAGGTACTTGACATGTTGATCATTTAATAAATGTTAAAAGTGTTCAGGTTTTTCTTTTAATCCCCATAATGACCCCTTAAATTGATATTATTGCCCCATTATACAGATTGGGACACAGAGGCTTGAGGGCAAGAAGAATATTCAAAATATTTAACACCCAGAAAAGCTCAGGCAGCAACAATTTAGAAGCACACTGGCCGTGGTCCTGGAATTACCCACGAAAGTGTCGGGATGACTGCGGCAGTGGGTGGTGCCCCAAGGAAGCTTGAGACAGTGACTATAATAAGTACAAAAGTATCTTGATAACTAGCAGAGCATACCAGGTGAATTGGCTGTGTTGGAGAGGAAAGTTAGTTTCCACTAAGACAAACCATTTCCAGTGTATAACCCGGGATTTGAACTCTGCAAAGATAACACTCTAATGTACCATACTCTTATCTGCTCTTTATGTGAGGACAGCTTGCAGACATACTTGGGAGGAGGAGCACTAGCAAACCCGCTTGGAGAGGTCAGGGATATCAGAGCCTTTCCTTTGGATATCTTTGTCAAAGTGGTAGAGAGATTCTCCAACAACCTCGAGAATGTGGGAAATGAATCATGAGGATCAGAGACAGTATTTCAAAGGAGGAAAAGGTGTCCAACAGCAGAGTTGGATCACTGAAAACCAATATTGCCCACATCTTTTATTTTACCCAGATTTAATGCTCTCTTTAAGGTGGAGAAAATATTAACATAGATGATACAGATGCTCTTCTGGGGAATCATAGGTGTTCTGATGCAATACTTCAACAAAATACCATTTATGATGTAAGTGGTTATGCTAAGCATATTGGGAAAACTTCATTGAAGATTTTTTTTTTCTCCCACACATGTAAGACCGAGTTTGGAATTTAGCAAGTTTGTAGTGTTCCATGGCTTTTTCTTTATGGATTGATGCAGGTGACACTAAAACCTATGCCACTTGTATACATTCTGATATGTATGAGGAAACACAGTCAATTCTCTTTACCGACAACCCAAAACTACAAATGAAAAGATGTTGATGGAAATTAAAGGGGAATGCCCTTTCTATCCTGTTGAAATAGAAGACACACGTAAAATCTTTTCATTTTTTTGAGTGAAAGAAAGACCAATATTCCTCTTCAAATACAAACAGAAATTTACTCACTGGCTCTGAAAAAACAAGCCCAGAATGGACACATTTGCTTCTCCAGGGATCAGCTTAGCTCTTTTATCTCTATTTAAAAACCTTTGAATTTATGCTTCCTGCTGTTCTCTTGCATTTTTTAATTGCATCTCTCTTGCTATGCTATGTTTTCTTCATCGAGCTAGCGTTGCATCTCCCTTCCTTCTTACAGGTTCAAACCTCTTCTGTGATAATCACAGAACTGTAGCATCAGAAGGCAATCTCCAAAGTGTGGTCTTCACATCCTTGATGGCAAGCCAGGTGATCATAGGTGATGGAGAGTCAATTACCTTTTCTTATTTTAAAAGTCATGTGTTTATTTTAATGAATATTAAAACATAGAATTGGAACATCGAGCTGTGGTTACATAGATATTACTGCCTAGGACCATGCTAAGCTTTAAAAGTGAACTTATTTTTGCTCAATTAAAATATGTTAAGAAAATAATGGTACAAGTAGTGTGTGAATATAGCAAAGAGTATAAACTATTTGGGAGACGATTCTTTCAGGGCCTAAAATAGCATTCTTTACCATCAGCTATATTCTCAGCAGCTAGACAGTCAGCTTCTGCCCACAAGGAAAGGAGGTGACCACAGGATCACTGTATGAAAAAGGGGAGGTGCTGGATGTTAGAAGAGCAAATATCTCCTTTTCTTAAGTTTGGCCAGCATGACATGCTGTTCACAAAGTGAACTCAAGAGACTCGCTCCCTCTACTTGCCTACATAAAGCACAAATTTGAGACTTAGATTTTACTACTCCAACTTGAAGAGGAGCTACTTCTACTGTGGAGAAACAGAAGAATATGCAAGAGCCCTAGAGCAAGTCTGACTGGGGTCCTGTGCCAGGCCTTTCTACACTGGCTATGTCAGGGGAGGTGGCCATGGGGCCTGACCTCAGGTAGGCCAGTTCTTCCTGCATGTGGGAGAAGAAGTAGCAAAGTATAGAGGAAACAGAGAAATGTTGAGTTAACTATAAATTAGCTGCCAGCTATAGAATTCAGTGTTCTATTTATGAATGTAAATTGAGTATATCTTTATCTCAACTGTGTCTCTGAGGAAAGGAAGGAGTCCTTTGCTAAGGGGTGAATTTACACTATAAATTCAGAGCTTGGAAAATGTACAGCTGACTGGTGCTTATTTTGGCTTGACCATGGAGACTGTCCTTAGTGCTAGAAAAATAACAGAGAGGAATATGGAGTGGATTTGTTCAGGTGGGCAGCTTCTGGATACAGTATTCAGTTGATGCTAGAATCTGTCTTCTCCCAAGATCTTGCCTTTGGGAAAAAGTTGGATAAATAAACTCTAAAACCCATCTCAATATTACCTCCTCCATCAGGTCTTTCCTAATCATATCTTCTCTCTGTCTCTGTTTTTTGTTCTTTCATTTCCTGTATCTCATTAGCTGGACAACTCTTTGGGTGAATACACTTGCTAATTATGTTTTTTGTAAGCCATTCTATGCTCATCTCTGCACACCCGATCAGTGCTTTGTGTGGAATAGTGATGCATAAAAATTTGGAATGGAATTGAAGAAAAGGGAAGAAGTTCAGAGATAGTGCCAAACTCAGCAGCATAGGGCCATGTGGCCACAGAACTGCCCAGGAGACAAATGTGCCTAGCTAGCTCTGAGACAACATTTGTTGAGCACTTCACAGCTGGTTACTGCTGGCTAAGTGGAGAAGGAAATCCCAAATACACTTGGCTGTTCTATATTCAAGGTTTGTCTTACTGCTGCATGATCATAAGTGAAATGTGCTGATTATTCTGGGGACAAGTTAAATTGTCTCTAAAGATACACCAAGAAACACCCTATGTTCGTGTTCACCTTTGACATGCCCCTACCCTTTTGAATTAGGATCATAGGTGATAACAGTTTTCACATCTCTGCAACTTTTGTAAAATCTAGAGGGTTTGTTTACAAGGTAACAAGTAGCCAAAGGAACCAGGTAGAAGAACAGGTGCTCAAGTGTATATTGCTTGAGCAGTCAGAAAAGAAACAGACAACAAAATCATTAAATTTTAGACTTCCTGGGAACATGGCAGTGTAGGAAAATCCGAAGCTCACCTTATCCCATGGATACAATTAGATAACACCCATGTCAGTGTAAGTAACCCTGAAAATGACCTGAGACTGGCAGAGTAGACTCTCCACAACTAAATGTAGAGAAGAGGCTGCATCAAAGAGGGTAGGAAGGGCAAAGAAATGGTTGGGAACTAAGTGGACCTATAGGACTGCCCCTGGGAAGTAGGGACACCACAGATATGGAGAAGGGAGAGAAACAGACTCTCATACCAACCACCCCAGACATGGGGGACCAGCATGGGGAAGATGAATCCCCATGACATTTGGCTTTGAAAACCAGAGGGGCCCAATTTTGCAAGTTCTTACAATTAGCATGGCTTAATACCAGGAACTTTAAAAATCAGGGGGCTCAGCTCTGGGAGAGCCTAGAGGACACGAGGAAATGGAATTCTCACTCTTAAAGAGACAGCACAACAAACAACCCTGCAGGGATACAGTATAGAAGCAGCCGTTTGAAGATTGCCAGTGTTATACAGGAAGATTTATTTACTAATCTTAGAGCATGTGCAGAGATCTTTAGGAGACTTCTCCAGGACCAAACAAGAGGGCACCATTTCCCTTCCTTGACCGCCATCCTAGACATACAAACACCTATAGGAACCAGCAAAGCATCAACTCTGTTCACATAACTTGTTAATAATGTCTCCTACTCCCATGTTCTCCTGCAGACATGCCTCCTCCAGGCAGGCCTGGCTCCAAGTCCCCTCCTGCAGCAGACCTGTGCAAACCTTGCTAACATTGTGTGCCATGCTTTCTTGTTCTCCTATGGACCTACCCCATCCAGTACAGTTAGAGCCTATCCAAAGTGGTGCCATAAGTTTGCAGTGTGCAAGTAGCCCTGAGAGGGATCAGCACCATACCAAAGTGACTCCTGCCCCAAGGAGAGGAGAAGATACCCACACATACCAGGTTGACTGTGGCCTAGCAATGGTCTAGGGGCAAACATCTGGTCTGACTGCAGGCCCTGCCTGCCAAGGGAAACTCCTCAGGGGACAATGTGAAGAACATGTTCTGCAGTTCAGTGCTATGGTATCTTTGGCAATTGCCTGTTCTGACTTAACTCAAGCTCAAGGTAGCCTCATACTTCTTGACTAACAATATAGGGACCAAACCAAACCCTGCCCACAACAGCAAAAAAAAAAAAAAAAGCCATTATAGATGACTGGACTAAAGGTAAAAATGGCTCAGCCACAACAGTAGGGTGCATGCAACACACATAGGAGACATTCCTGAATTCCTGGTTCTGGTGAACAGAGGACACAGCCGGCACTAAAGAACTTCTTCAGAAGGTTACTACTTTCAAGAGCAGAAGACGAAATTTACTTTCTTAACAGAAAAATAGACACAGAAAGTTAGACAAAGTAAAGAGACAGAGGAATATGTCTTCCTCCCCGCCCCCCAAAAAATGAACCGGACAAAAGCACAGCAACAAAGCTAAACAAAATGGAGATAAGTAATATGTCTGTTAGAGAATTTACTTATTTATTTATTTATTTATTTATTTATTTATTTATTTATTTATTTTTAAAAGATTTTATTTATTTATTCACGAGAGACACACAGAGAGAGGCAGAGACACAAGCAGAGGGAGAAGCAGGCTCCATGCAGGGAGCCTGATATGGGACTCAATCCTGGGACTCCAGGATCATGCCCTGAGCCAAAGGCAGACACTCAACCGCTGAGCCACCCAGGTGTCCCAGTTAGAGAATTTAAAGTAATAATCATAAAAGAACTCAATGGACTTGGGAAAAAAGTGGAGGACCTCAATGAGAACCTCAACAAAAATAGAAAACATGCAAAAGAACTAATAAGAGATGAAGAACTCAATAATGGAAATTGCAAATACACTAGAGGGAATAAATAGTAGACTAGAAAAGTAGAAGAAGGGATCAGCTACCTGGAGGACAGAGTAATAGAAAACAATCAAGCTGAACTAAAAGGAGAGAAAATAATAATAATAAAAATAGAGAACTCAGCAACCTCATCAAGTGTAATGATATTCACATCATAGGAATTCCAGAAGAAGTAGATAGAGAAAAGAGGGCAGAGAATTTGTTTAAAGGAATGATAACTGAAAACTTTCTATGGAGAAGGAAATAAAAATCCCAGGAGGCACAGAGAGCCCCCAACAAAATCAACCCAAGTAGGTCCACATCAAGGCACAGTAATTAAAATGGCAAAAAGTAGTGATAAAGAGAGAATTTTAAAAACAGGAGGGGGAGAGGACAATTACATACAAGGGAAACCTCTAAGTCTATAAGCTGATTTTTCAGGAGAAGGGAGCATGATATACTTGCAGCCCAGAAGGGAGGGGCATGATCTATTCAAAAAGCTGAAAGAAAAAAAAAAAAAAACAAACCCTGCAACCAAGTATATACTATCTATCAAGGCTATCATTCACAATAGGAGAGATAGAGTTTCCCAGACAAACTAAAGTTAAAGGAACTCATGACCACTAAACTATTCCTACAAGAAATGTTAAAGGGGGTTTTTTTGAGGGAAAGGAAAGACCATAAACAGGAGTAAGAAAAGCAGGAAGTACAAAGGCAGTAAAATGCAGTATATCTATAAAAATTAGTCAAGGGATTCACAAAATTAAAGGATATAAAGTATGACACTATATACCTAGAACATGGCAGGGAGGGGAATAAAGAATGTGTTCAAACTTAAATGACCATCAACTTAATATAGACTGCTGTATACATAAGATATTATATATAAACCTAATAGTAACCACAAATAAAAAATCAGTAATAGATATACAAACAATAGGGGCACGTGGGTCATTCAGTGGTTGAGTGTCTGCCTTTGGCTCAGGCCGTGATCACAGGGTCCTGGAATTGAGTCCCACATCAGGCTCCCTGCAGGCAGCCTGATTCTCCCTCTGACTGTGTATCTGCCTCTTTCTCTGTATCTCTCATGAATAAATAAACAAAACCTTAAAAAAAAGATATATAAAAAATATAGAGAAAGGAATCCAAACATACCACTAAAGAAAGTGGTCAAACTGGGGCACCTGAGTGGCTTAGTTGATTGGGTGTTTGCCTCTTGATTTTGGGTCAGCTTATGATCTTGTGGTCATGAAATCAAGCCCCATATAGAGCTCTGCTCTCAGCATGGAATCTCCTTGCCCCTTTCCCTCTGCTTCTCCCCCACTCACTATTTCTAAAATAAATGAATAAAATATTTTTAAAAAAGAAGAAAGCCATCAAACCATGAGAGAAAAGAGCAAGAGAAGAAAGGAACAGAGATGAACTACAAAAACAACCATAAAACAAAATGTCAATAAGTACGTACCTTGCAATAATTATTTTGAATGCTAATGGACTAAATACTCCAATCAAAAACTATAGGGTGACAGAATGGATAAGAAAGCAAGACTCATCTGCCTAAAAGAGACTCATTTCAGACCTAAAGACATATGCAGATTGAAAGTAAAGAGATGGAAAAGCATTTGTTATGCAAATGGAGTGAAAAGAAAGCCAAGATAGAAATACTTATATCAGACAAAAGACTTTAAAACAAAGACTATAACAAGAGACAAAGAAGGACACTATATAATCATAAATCATAAAGAGAACAATCTAGCAAGAAGATTTAACAATTGTAAATATTTATGCACCCAGCATGGGGACACCCAGTGCATAAAGCAACTAATAACAAACATAAAGGAAGTAATCAATAGTAATACAATAATAGTAGGAGACATCAACACCCCACTTACAGCAATGGATAGATCATCCAAACAGAAACTCAATAAGGAGACAGCGGCTTTGAATGGCACATAGGACTAGATGTCCTAACAGTTATGTTCAGAACATTCCATCCTAAAACAGCAGAACACATATTCTTTTCAAATGTGCACAAAACATTCCCCAAAATAGATTACATATTAGGCCATAAAATAAGTCTCAACAGATTAAAAAAGACTTAAGTCACGCTGTGTATCTTTTCTTTCTTTTTTTTTTAAAGATTTTAATTACTTGTTCATGAGAGACACACAGAGAGAGGCAGAGACACAAGAAGAGGGAGAAGTAGGCTTGCTGTGGGGAGCCCAATACAGAACTCGATCCCAGGACCCTGGGATCATGCCCTGAGCCAAAGGCAGACACTCAACCACTGAGCCAGCCAGGCATCCCACCATGTATCTTTTCCAACTACAATACTATGAAACTAGAAATCAAACAAGAAAAACTCTGAAAAGAACACAAATACATGGAGGTTAAATAACATGCTACTAAACAATGAATGGGTCAACCAAGAAATTAAAGAGGAAATCAAACAATACATAGAGACACAAACTTAACAAAAGATGTGAAAGACCTGTACTCTGAAAACTGTAAAACACTGATGAAAGACATTGAAGGGCAGCCCTGGTGGCACAGTGGTTTAGCGCTGCCTGCAGCCCAGGGTGTGATCCTGGAGACCTGGGATCGAGTCCCACATCGGGCTTCCTGCCTGGAGCCTGCTTCTCCCTCTGCCTGTGTCCCTGCCTCCCTCTCGCTCTCTCTGAATGAATAAATAAATAAATCTTTTTTTAAAAAAAAAAGAAAGACATTGAAGAGAACACAAAAAAATAGAAAGATATTCCATACCCATGGATTGGAAGAACAAATATTGTTAAAATGTCTATAATACCCCCCCCAAATCTACACATTTAATGTCATACCTATCAAAATGCTAACAGTATTTTTCACAGAACTAGAAAAAACAACCCTAAAATTTATATGAAACCACAAAAGACCCCAAATAGCCAAAGCGATAATTTTTTAAAGATTTTATTTATTTATTTGGCAGAGAGAGAGAGAACACAAGCAAGGGGATTAGCAGGAAGAGGGAGAGGGAGAAGCAGGCTCCCTGCAGAGCCCAACATGGGGCTTAATCCCAGGACCCTGAGATCAGAACCTGAGCCAAAGGCAGATGCTTACCCAACTGAGCCACCCAGGTGCCCCTAGCCAAGGAAATCTTGAAAAAGAAAGACAAAACAGAAGGGAATCACAATTCCAGACATCAAGTTATATTACAAAGCTATAGTAATCAAAACAGTATGGTATTGGCATAAAAATACACAAGTAGATCAATGGAACAGAATAGAAAACCTGGAAGTAAATCCACAATTATGTGGTCAATCTTTGACAAAGGAGGAAAGAATATCCACGGGGGCGGGCGGGGGGGGGGGACAGTGACTTCATGGACACCTACATGCAAAAGAATGAAACTAGACCACTTTCTTATACTATACACAAAAATAAACTTGAAATCGATTAAGGTCCTAAATGTGAGACAAAGAACCATAAAAATCCTAGAAGAGATCATAGACAGTAATTTCTCTGACTTTGGCCATAGCAACATCTTTCTAGGTCTCCCTTGTCTCCTGAGGCAAGGGAAATACAAGCAGAAACAAACTATTAGGACCTCATCAAAATAAAAAGCTTGTGCAAAGTGAAGGAAACAACCAACAAAATTAAACAGCAACCTACTGAAAGGAGAGGATATTTGCAAATGACATGTCCAATAAAAGGTTAGTATCCAAATATGTAAAAAATTTGTACAACCCAACACCAAAATAATCCAATTAAAAAATGAGCAGAGGACAGGACAGACATTTCTCTAAAGAAGATGTACAAATGGACAACAGAAACATGAAAAGATGCTCGACATCACTCACTATCAGGAAAATGCAAGCCAAACCCACAATGAGATATCACATCACACTTGTGAGAATGGATGAAATCAAAACCACAAGAAGCAACAAGTGTTGGTGAGGTTCTGGAGAAAAAGGAGCCTTTGGGAATTGGTGGTGGGAATTCAAATTGGCACAGCCAATATGGAAGACAGTATGGAGATTCCTCAAAAAGTTAAAAATAGAACTATCCTATAATCCAGTATTCACATTATTGGGCATTTACCCCCCAAATACAAAAATACTAATTCAAAATGATATATGTATCCCTATATTTATTGCAGCATTATTTACAATAGCCAAATTACGGAAGCAACCCAAATGTCCATCAATAGATGAATAGATAAGAAGTAGTATATACTATGAAATATTGTTCAGCTGTAAAAAAAGAATGAAATCTTGTCATTTGCAACAATATGGATGGATCTAGAGGGTATAATGCTGAGGAAAATAAGCCAGTTAGAGAAAGACAAATGACATATGATTTCACTACTATGTGGAATTTAAGAAAGAAAACAAATTAAAATAGAGACAAACTAAAAAAAAAAAAAGAAGACTAGAGAACAAACTGATGGTTATCAGATAGAAAATGGGGGAATATGGATGAAATAGACAAAGGGGATTAAAAGCACACTTATTGTGGTAAGCACTGAATAAATTACAGAATTATTGAATTGCTATATTATACACCTGAAGCTAATATAACATGATGTTAAGTATGCTGGAATTAAAAAAAAACAATATTAAAATGTCCTTATATTTTATATCCTGGGGACCTGGGATGGGGGCAATGTCTAGGGCCATGTTGAGCACATAACAGAGTAGGAAAGCATGGAAGTTGCTGTCAACAGACGAGATTTGAATCCTGCCTGTATCATATAATATGTGTGTTACCTTAGGCAAGTTACTTAACCTTTCCAAGGTTCAGTGTTTTTCTACTAGAAAATAGATTTTAAAACATGTGGCCCAGGACCCAATGGGCCAATAGTGTTTTGACTATTATTTTAATTCTGAATCTCTTTTAATCCTACAACAATTTTGTGAGTACTGTATCAATAACCCCATTTCACAGATGAAGAAACCAAGGCAGTGGAGTCTTGGAGAGCATAAGATTGCCCTTGGTCACAAAGAGGCAGAGCTGGATTTTGAATGCATGTTCCCAGGCCAATCACTGATTCCACTAACATGAATTGTTGGTAAATTATATTCTATAACCAGCACAAACATGCTAAATGTGTAAATTTGAAAAATTGCCAACTGCCATTTTCTTCCAAGATAGTAGAGAGAGAGACTCACAAATATAATTTAAGATGTATTTCTGCACTCTTCAGTGGTGTGCCATGCTGGATCAAAATGCAATAACTACTTGAACAGTTGTCTGGGAGCAGACAAATCACTTTTTTTCTCCAGGCTTCAGTGTCCTGCCTGAAAAACAAGGGGGTTGACCTCTGAAGAAAGAACCTTCTGGCTCTAACATTCAGTGGAACACAAAAGGCAGAGATATTTCATTGGGAAGAAAAAATCATGTTTGGATCACTAGAAATAAGGACAGGAATAGGAAAGTGACTAGAGTTTGGCAGATAGGAAAACTGACTTGTCATGTGGGTGGGGAGGAAGAGGAAGACCAGGATGGGTGGGGACACAGGAAAGATTTGTGTTGTTGGGGGTTTCATCTAGAAGATTCTCCGCAACTATCAAGAAGCTTAAATGGTTTTTGAATAAAGAGGAGTGAAATTATTTGACTCAGAAATATAGACAGAATGCCGTGTGTGTGTGCATGCGTGTTTGTGTGTGTGTGTGTACATAGGCAAAACTGATAGGGGATGAGCCAAAAAGTGAGCCTCTGGTCTCCTTGCTACAGCTGCTAGGAAACACATGAGTCCATTTTGGTTTTAGGGTTTGAGGATATAAATGGAATTTGGATTGTGATCCGAGGGTAGGTGTAAGAACTGGTGAGAATATAGTAGACAACTTGTGTTTATGGGATCAGATAGGAGTAGCTGAAGCTGTAAAAGAAAGATATGAGTCAGTCTCATTTTCTATGATTCTTCCAGTTGTCCCCAGAGGGAAGAAATAATGACTGGGCACATCCATTCCAATAAATAAATAAACACATACACATTTTGCAACGATTGCTTTCTGCTAATATTTAATATACCTCCCAAGTTGGGAAAATGGCTCATATTCTCTCACCATCTCGCCTGCCCTGCTGTCTCCCCAGATCCTCTCCCCCATCGGGGCTGAAGGCTTAATTAGTCAGCTGAGACACTCCTCCCCACATAAAAAAAATAAGTACTTGTTCACTAAACGACTCCCTATCTCTGATTGTGCTAAAAAGGGCCTCCAAGGTTTCAGCTGGGGACAATTTTTGTTGTTGTTTTGTTGTTGTTTTTGTTGTTGTTGTTTAAACACTGATGGGCTCACAGATATTGTAGACTCCAATGGGGTGCTGAGAAGTGAGGGAGAGGAACTTCTGTATCAGTCTACAAAGAATTAGAGTGGGAAGCAGTGAAAAGAACCCCTTGAATTGCTAATGTCTTTCAATTGGAGTACAAGAGGAGGGTTATCCTTTGTCAACCATCCAAACACGTTTCCATAAATGTTGAGCATTTGGACTAAAACAAGATCTTGGCTTCACTTTCGTTCCCAATGGCCAGGGAGAAGGGAACACTCTCTCATCGGGTGCAGAGGAGAGAAAACCTGGCACCCTGCCTGGAATGGGGATTTTTCATTTTAGAGAAACAATTTAGGGAGGACATCCCGCGAGAAACTGTTGATCAGTGAAATGTGCATTTGCTCAAAACACACTTTCCCTGCTGAGTCCCACCCCTCCATCCATTCCAGATCTTCCTGGCTGGGTCCTGCTCATTTGGCTGCCCCGTAGCCATGTTTAGGACAGTTTGTAAAGGATTTTACTTTGAAGAGTTTCAAAGTAATTCTGCTAATGCAGGAGCTTCTCCTATCTTATGGATCAGAAGGCTTTTGAAATCTGTCTTTAGCCACAGTTAAGAGCATCAGGAAAAACAGGCATTTATAAAAGCTAACTTACTAGATATGCCAGACCCATTCTGAGCTCATAAAAAATATTTACTTATTTAATCCTCACGACAAACAGTCCTTTGAGGTATGTGCATTTATTATTCCTATTTTACAGATGAAAAAAATGGTAAGTAATTTGCCCAAGGTCACATAACTAATAAGCGATGGAGACCTTGTTTCATCCTAAGCTAACTCCAGAGTCCACACTTTTAAGAACATAGCCATATGAGAAATAATGCCTACTTCCAAGAGTTGTTCTCACCAAATAGAATTATTAGTAAGTGTGAGCTCTAATAACTTAATATAGGAGAACTTCAAATATTTGAGTAGTGTTTCTATTAATACTTCTTTTTTTGTTAAAGATTTTATCTATGGGGTGCCTGGGTGGCTCAGTCAGTTAAGCTTCCAAGGCTTGGTTTTGACTCAGGTCATGATCTCAGGGTCATGAGATTGAGCCTCAAGTCAGGCTTCACACTGGGCATGGAGTCTGCTATGGACTCTCTCTCCCTCTCTCTCTGCTCATGTACTGTCTCCTCTCTAAAATAAATAAATCTTTTTAAAAGAGTTTATTCATTTATTTTATTTGAGAGAGAGAGAGCATGAGCCAGGGGAGGAGTAGAGGGAGAAGGAGGTGGAAAGAATTTCAAGCAGATTCCTCGATGAGTGCAGAGCCAGAGACGGGGCTCAATCTCATAATCCTGAGATGAGGACCTAGGCAAAACCAAGAGTCAGATGCTCAACTGACTGAGCCACCCAGACACCTCTTTGTTATTGCTTTTGATTCAAAAATCAGAATGCCAAGGACTTATATTTTTTTTCCTTCTCTTCTGCCCTCTTTTTCTTCCTTCCTTCCCTCCTCCATTCCTTCCACATTCCAGAAATCTTCTCGGTGAGATCAAGTATCCAGTCACCTTATTTTCCACCAATGAAAAATAGAAGGCAGGCAGGAGGCAGGCAGGCTCTCTTTTCTATTTCACTTCCCCTTCCCTCACTTCTGCTCCCTGAGCTCACACTTCCAAAATAACTTTCTCACACATAAGCCCTTGCCTTTGACTTTGCTTGCAGAAGAACCCAGGCTAAGAATCTCTATCTTTCCTTCCCATCCTCCCTGTTCTTCCTTCTTTCTGATTTTTGAGTGATGTTGATTTGTTTTCTCAGATAAAGAAATATTTTGATCGTAGGAGTCATCTGGTTGAAAGACCAAGTTCAAATGTAGCAGATTTAGGGGCACCTGGGTGGCTCAGTTGGTTAAGTGTATGCTTACAGCTCAGGTCATGATCTTGGGGTCCTGGGATCCAGCTGTGTCAGGCTCCCTGCTCAGTACGAAGCCTGCTTCTCCTCCCTCTGCAGCTCCCCCTGCTTGTGTGCTCTCTCTCTCTCTTTCTCTGTCAAATGAATAAATACAATCTTTTTTAAAATGCAGCAGATTTGGAGCAGGTACCTCACTGGTATTGTTCATCTCTGAGCCCACAGCCAAACAGTCTGGCACATGGACAGTGTTCAATAAATGTTTATTTAAAAAATTTTCACCAGTGTGGTTAACCTAACATTGCCCAATCTACCAGAAACATAAAGTACAAAGGTTATTTTTACATTAACAAAGTGAGAAAATTATGGATATTTTTCTTACTTTTCATAGCAAAAATCATTAATTCACAATTGACATTCTCTGTTTCACTTCACATGTGGGATTTCAATAGTTCAGGAGGATAAGAAATGAGGAGAGATATGTTATGATATATCAATTTTGCAACACCAGAACTTTTTTCTCCTTGTCAATGTCCCTCAAATTACAATTTTGAGGATCACTGGTCCACTGATGTTTTTATCTCTTTAAATTCTTGATCCAGACCAACAACTTAGAATGAACGTTTTTCCAGGAGAAACTGTTAGCCAGGGGACTAGGAGGTGGGAAGGCATAAGGAGGTACAGCTGGTGAGGCTCTGACAAGCGTGTACTATAAAATGAAATCATCCCACCCGAAGATCAAAAGTGATAAATGGAAAGTAAAGGATGGAGATGTGAACAGAGGAGCAAAATGACTCACCAGCAAGACTCAGACTTTAGGATAAAGGAATAATTGTGCTTTGTATTATAGAAGTAGTTTGTGGTTTTATTTATAGATTGACTGATTTATCATTTGTTGAGTGCCTGCTGTGTGACGGCTTCTCTGCCATGAGCATCTGTGAGTATCATTGCGATTACCTGTAATTGAAAGCCGTAGTCCATGACCTTTATAAATGTGTAGGCTTGTTTCATTTCTTTTGACTTCATCTCTAACATAACTAAGCAGTGATCATGAGGCATGGCCGTCAACCTTTGTAGCTGCCCTCTTAAATTTGAGAACTTTCCTACATGATGGGTTCACTTTTCCCCCACATGGAGCCAGAAATTCACCTTTCCAACTTCCCTTGCTGGAATGTGACTTAGGTATGAGATTTCAGTCCAGGCACTAGCAAAGAGAAGATGCAGATGCTGGTCAGAATCTATGTTGGTGAGGCCAGTGACAGGACCCAACATGCAAAGGTAGCAGAGGCAGAGGTTCCAGTGGTGCCTTCCAGAGCCAGCAATGCCATCCATGTATCTGTGCTCAGACATGGTGGTGGTGGTGTTACATATGGAGCAACTCTTTGCTGTAATTTGAAAGTTCTTACTAGATCTGTAGGAGCCTTCAGGTGCTATTCTCTGGTCCACCTAAAATTTCCTAGAGATTTCTAATTAAACCAGTTAGAATAAATCTATTACTGATTCCATGCCTTGCTCATATTTCTAATTTCAGAGATGGTAGCCTGAAAAAGTTTTGCAATGTCCCCCTTCCCCATCAAAGACCTACGAATGGTAGAAAAAATATAAAATCATAAATGAATCTATGTTGAAAAATGATAAATAAATAAATAACACTAACACCTGAAAATAAGAGAAAACTCTTCATGGACCAGAAACTGTGAAAAATCCTTAGTAGAAGGAACAAGATGTGTCAATCAGCTATTGCTGTATAACAAACCACCACAAAAGTATCAGTGACATCATGTAATGAAAATTTACTTTTCACTCATGAACCTGAGGGCCAGCTGGGTGGTATTGTTTTAAGTGATGGGATGTGAGTGGGCTGACATCTAGCTGATTTAAGCTGGGCTTAGTTTTTTCTTGGCTCCAGGCCATGGGTTTGGTTCAGATCTTTTTTCCCAAGTTTCTCATTTTTCTAGGACCAGCAGCTGTGCAGGAATGTTCCTCTAAAGAAGATGGGAAAAGTTTAAGAAGCACGATTAACCAGGAAAACAGGTCACTACTCATATTAGGCTTGCTAACAACTCATCGGCTGGGGAGTCACATGACTGGGCCTAATATCAAAGGTTCATGGGTGCATACTCATTCTGTGGATGTTGGGTGTGTGGGAAGTATTATTCTTTGAATAATGATGTAATACCACAGGACATCATAGCTATTAGTGAAGGTTATCACCCAGCCAAACTCACATAAGGAGAACAGAAGACTCACGAAATATCTGAGGAAGGCCCAGATTATGAAACAGACAGCAAACCTTAGAACGATAAAACTGTATACATAAGGAGATAGAGTGAAAAATCAAGAATAAGCAGAATTAAACTTTTAAAAGTGCATTCAAAGATTTCTAAAACTTATTTGAGAGAGTGTGAAAGAGAGAGCACAAGTAGGGGGGAGGGGTAGAGGGAGAAGCAGACTCCCCATTGAGCTGGGGCCTAATGTGGGGACTCCATCCCAGGACCCTGCGGTCATGACCTGAGCCAAAGGCAGGCATTTAACTGACAGAGCCATGCAGGTGCCCTACAAAATGCATTCAATATTATTTGAGAGATAAAGAGGAGGAATGTAGTAATAAATCAAAAAATGTGTATGATGAAAAAACATTAAGCAGATAACAAACATAATTAAAGATTTTAAAGATGAAAAAATGTAACTGTTGGAATGGAAAACTCAGAAGATGCACTCAACAGGATGGATGCAGCTGAATAATGAATTTGTGAGCTTGAATATAGGGTTTTCAGGTAGTAAGTGAATACTGGATGAATGCTTGAATGAGTAGATCAAAAGGGAACTTTAGGAGATCATGCAGTACAATGTTTGCTAGTGTTCAACATGTGTCAGTGTTCTACTGTGACCAAATTCACTCAGTTTTATATCAAAGCATCCCAAATCTGTTCCCAGTGCAAGCCACCATTGTCTTTGTCCTACCATCATTGTTTCCTTGTCTCCCCTCATCAAACTGCTGCCCCATCATGATCTATTTAAGGTGTAAGTCACTGTCTTTCTTTTTTAAAATGCTTCAGTGGCTTCCCCTTGCACTCAGGATGAAGTTCCTTATCTGTGACATTGTCTACAGGACCCTGCACACACTCCCAGCCTCATCTTGTACTGCTATCCGCATTGAGTGCATGCCAATCACACTTATCTTCCCTTAGTTCTTCCAGCCAATCCGAATAGTTTTAGCCTTGGGACCCTTATACAAGCTGCTCCTTCTGTGCAGGATGCTCATGTTACTCCCTTTCTCCAACTTGCTGGGCAAATTTCTCCTTTCTCTTGAGGAATCAGTTTATTTTCATCTTAAATATGCCAGCATAAATGCTACATCCCTATCTCCCCAGGCCAGAATGGGCTTCAATCTTATACACTCCTATGGTGGCTGTTGTCTCTCCTTTGTACACTTAATCACACTCATAATTATACACTGTATGCTATACTTTGTTTAATGTTTGTCTCAAATGTGACTGCAAGATATTTGAGGGCTGGAACTGTGACGTTTTGTCCAGTGCTGTATCGTGAACTCATAACCCAGTGTTGAGCATATGATAGATGTTCGAGAAATATGAATGAATATGTTTAAATAAACAGATCCATCAGAGTACAGACAACCAAATCATGAATGTATACCACTGGATTTCATGGGCTTAACTTTCGTAATTGATTGAATCCTACATAATCATGAAAAAAGAGCTGTAGGGAATTTTCTAGCATTTGGTTTACCAAAAATAGGAAAATTAGTTTGTCCATTATTCTAAGACATTATTCTAGGTGATCAGTTTTGTCATCCTAGCATTGAGCTTTACCAATGAATTAAATGGCCTTGTAGCACTTTTCATGAAATACAGTCTTCCTTCTCTCCATTAACTATAGTTTCTTTACTCTCCCCCTCTTCACAGCTTCTATCAAAACTTGGAGTACCTCTGGGGAGGTGGCACCAGGCATTTTTAACTGCCAATCTAAATCCTACCCTCTTTCTTTCTGATAGAAGCCCAATTTTGTTCAGGCCTTTCAATTTCAGGGCCAACGGCCTTATAAGGGGCAGCTAAAGTCTCAGTCCTGGGGGCGAGTCTTGATTACTCTTAACTAACCATGACAGTTAATTAAGGATATATTTTAGACAATTGAGGACTCTGAGAAAGTTGAAAACACACTGATATTTTACTGTACAAACACAGCCATTTTGAGCATTTTGTTGAAATCCCTTCCAATCTTTTTTTCTGTGCATCAGAGAATTGTTTAAGCATATAACGTTCATAATTTTATAGATTTTTGTGCTCTATTTACCTATAAAACACTGTAACCCTTTTTCTAAATAATTATGCAGATTTAATTTATTTTCAGTCGTTGAATATTCCATTGAGAACTTGTTTTTCAAAGAACACAAATGTGTTATGATTTGCATTGGTTTCTTAGGGCTGAGATAACAAATTACCACATACTGGGTGGCTTAAAATAATGGGAATTTATGTGCTCATAGTTCTGGAGGCTAAAAGTCTGAAATCAAGGTGTCAGTGGGGTCATGCTTTCTCTGAAGGCTCTAGGGGAGAATCTGTCCCATGGGTTCTTCCTAGCTTCCTGTGGTTGCTAGCAATCCTTGGCATTCCTTGGCTTATAGATGCTTCTTTGCAACCCTCTATGTACATGTGGCCTTCTCTCTGAGTGTCTGTATGTCTCTTCTCTTCTCAAACAGACACGAGTCATTGGATTTGGGCCCTCTCTACTTCATTGTGACATCATCTGAACTTGATGACGTCCAAGGTAACCTTCACAGGTAGTGGAGGTTAGGACTCGAACATACCTTTTTGGGAGATAGAATGCAACCTATCATGCCATTCTTTTGAAGCTGAAGAACTCTTAAAATTTTTCACTATTCTACATACCACAGTATTTAACATCTTTATTCATAGAGTGTTTTCTCTACATAGAATTATTGACTTAAGGAGATTCCCAAAAGTGGAATTGGTGGGTCAAAGTATGCAAATGAGCATTTTAAATTTCTACAAATTGCTTTGTTCCTTTCCAAAACTATCCATTAAATTGCCATTAGTAATACATGATAGAGTCTGTCTCACCTCACTTTTGCCATTATTTGTCTTTTTTTATTTTTTTTTAACACATACACAGATAAAATGGCTGATCAGCAAAAAATAGTTTCCCATAATGATCATTGAGGTTGAACATTTTCTCATATTTTATTTACTAACTACAACTCCCTTCTTGGCAGATTTTTCTTTCCTTTGCTGACTCGTCTGTGGAAGTCTTCATGCTTTTCTTATCTGTTTTCACATTTGTTAAATTATTTTTCTTAGTTTGCTAGTTAGCACTACATTTTTGTTTTCACTTTGCAAACATTTTAACTGATATGTAATCATCTACAAGAGTGATTTTTGAAATGTAAGCAAGTATAATGTAAGCAAGAATCCATCAGGTTGGGTGCTGTCTGTACACTGCACCAGGATGTGTCTGTCTGTCTTTCCCTCTGTGAATTAATCCAAAAATAATTATTAGAATAGAAAACTTTCTCCCTCCCAAAGCAATGAACTGAGTTCTCTTTTAAGTTTTACTTATATACATTTTATTTCTATATTTCTCTAATTTCTGTAATTTCTATATTATTATAATTAATCAGAGGTGTCTCTTAGTATACGGAACAAGGTAATTATTTAAATGTATTGTGCTCCAGATTGTTAGCCGACTGTCCCAGGCTTGTTTATTGAAAAAAAATCTTAGCTTTTCTGGGAATTGACTTGTGATGAATTCTTTATCATATATTAGAATATGATATACAGCAGGACCATTTTTCTGGGTTATTGTTCCTGATGCTATTTTTGCACCATTGTCACATTATTTAAAATTTAATAGCTTTATAAAATACAGGCTACTGCCCCTTAAAAAATTTCTTAAATATCCTGTTTATTTTTTATAGGTTAAGCTCTGAAGCATTTTGTCAAAGTCAGGTTGGGACTTTTATTACACTATAGCAAGCCATGCAGTAATTTAAGAATGTAAACCTTTGCAACACTCCTCATCACCATGTGTTCTGTCTCTCTTCTTGCATTCAAGGCTTCTTTTACATCTCTCCTCAAAGTTTTTCTTTATATAGGTCACAGAGTTTTTATAAGCATTATTTATGATACCTCATTCTCATTGCTACTAGGAATAGGCTTTTAAAAGATTATTTTACATGTTATTATTGGTAATCGTTGTTTATCTTGGATTCAAACTTCTAAATGTCATCAAATTTTGATACTTTCTACCATGTTCCCTTAGTTTCTAGATAGATAAGTACACGATCTATAAAGAAAAATATTCTCTTTGTACTATTTCTGTTTTTTAATTTCTTTTTCCTTGAGTCAGAATTCCTCAAACCATGTAAAATATAATGCGAAGAAGCTTGCTTTCTTGGTTCTTGACTTTGATATTTTACCTTTAAGTGACTGCCAACTATTACAGTGAAACATTTCCTTTTTATGCTAAAGTGGCCTTTCTTATTTTCATACTCGAATTTTTAAAGTAGAAATTGGTTACAAATTTTGTAAAATACCCTGCACCATTTATCCAAATGACATAATTTGTTGTTGCTTTTGACCTACTGCTGTAATATGCGACAGTAGTAGCTTTATTATTTGCAAAGCATTAAGTCTTACATTATATCTTGCATAGCTCTGGTCCTAGTAGGCTTTAAAAAATACAGTTGAATGCACTTAGTATTTCATTTTATTAATTATTAACAACGGGTTTGCTTATCATTCATTACTAATAGAATAGCAGCAATTGTTTATTTTTGTCACATAGACCTCAACTTATATAAAATAATTTTATAACCCAGAGAATTAGTCTGGTGAAAGAACATGGAACCACTCCAAGATGAAGATACTACTTATTTATTTATTCACCAACTTGGCACTCATGTATCCCTTTGATGTGAATTCACAAATATTTTCTGAGCAATTCCTAGGCTCAACAGAACTGAAAGTTCCAAGCTCAGTCTCTGCCACCAGAGAGACTTGAGTTCACATCCTGGCTCTGTTATTTCCTGGCTGTGTGAACTTGAGCAGGTTACCTAACCTTGCAAAGCCTCGAGTTCACTCACCTGCAAGGCAGGATAATAAGTAGCACCCACCTGAGAAGGCATTCAAAAATAGTATCTGTAGAGCTCTTAGCATCTGCACACACAATCTTCATACACGCTATTGCAATGTTATGATTACATCCTGGAGACAAACACGAGTAGGTCTGAGCCCATGTGGTGGGCAACCAAGGTTATGAGGTACTTGCTGTTCACTCTGTCCTTCCCAAGCCTCCACTTCCCTGACTTGCATGTTGCTCTGGATCTCTGTAATTCCAGTCCACCTCCCTTCTTATTCCTCAAATTGGCACACCTATTCCCCATAGCCCACCCCCCTTCTCCACCCCCCCATGTCAAGTCCACTGATTAAGAATTAGACCAGTTTGAGGGACTCCTGGGTGGCTCAGTGGTTGAGCAACTGCCTTTGGCTCAGGTCATGATCCTGGGGTCCTGGGATTGAGTCCCGCATCCAATTCCCCACGGGGAGGCTGCTTCTCCTTCTGCCTGTGTTTCTGCCTCTCTCTGTGTCTCTCATGAATAAATAAAATATTTTAAGAAAAAAAAAAGAAGAAGAAGAAGAACTAGACTAGTTTGAGAATTATAGAAGCACAGCCCCATAGCCAGGTCACTTGTGCCACGAAATCTGATGATCTCTTGGTAGGGAAAGTTGAGGTGACTATCCTGATGGCAGTTTTCTGTTAAATAGTGTACCAGTGGGCACCTGGGTGGCTCAGTGGTTGAGCATCTTTTGGCTCAGGTCATGATCCCAGAGTCCTGGGATCAAGTTCCGCATCAGGCTCCCTACAGGGAGCCTGTTTCTCCCTCTGTCTGTCTCTGCCTCTTTCTCTGTGTCTCTCATGAATAAATAAATAAAATGTTAAAAAATAATAATAAATGTAGTACCAGGTCAGTACCGTGAGCACTCACTTCCAAGGATGCTCTCACCTGGCTGTTTCAGCACACATCAGCAACCTCAGCTGCAAGGAAAATTCAGAACATTCTGATGGCTTCACCTTGCCCAGTGCTGTCCTGATATCTTCTCTCACAGGCTCGGTTTCAGAGGCCTTGGCCTCCACCGCCAGTAAACAAGCACCCTCTGCACTGCACATGCTCCATCAGTATCACCAAGGATGACCAGCTGTTCATCCTTGTGATTGTGATGATTTATTTTATTTTGCAAAAATGACTTATTGTTCCAACCTCCGCACCTTTGAAGAAGCTTAGCTAAGTTGTCTTGTCTCCTAGGCCTCTGTTCCAATCCTTTCTAATAAGTCACATCTCAGAAGTCCCACCCTCCCTCCCTCCTCCACCATGGGTAATTTAGATCTCCTGAGCTGCTGGATGGTGTCAGCCTGGGAAACAAGAAGTTTGTTATGCATATTGTGTCAGCTGCAGACATAATTCACTAAACTACCCCAGACACAGGATGTCACCAAGTGACACTTCAATTTACAATCTCTTAGAGGTCCTGTTGGCAAATAGTGCTAACTGGAAGCTGGGAGGGTTTCAAAGGCTTGGGGCATGTTTCTCAGCCCCTTGGTTTCCCTCCACCTTGCCTCCTCCTTCCCCTTTCTATGTGGGTTGTGCTGTGCGCCCTCAAGATTCTAAGGCCAATTAGCAGGTTAGAAACTGTCAAGGCATATTGACCTACGAAATCACAGTATTAACTGTCACCATAATTTCTCATAATATTGAGGCTTATCCTGGCCTCTCTGCGGCTTTGTTCCAAGCCTGCTGGTGAGAAGGTCATTTATACATTGTAATCGGAATTCTTGAGCTGAGCCATTTTTTAATTATGGTTTAGGTAGGGGGAGTTGTGCAGTTTGGGAAAGGAGGCCAGCTGGGAGTTAGCCTCTCTTTGATCACTAGGCTGAGTGATTTGCTTTGATCATGGAGACAACAGTTCATAAAAGAGCCTGGTCTCTTCCTGAAATTTGCAGGTAAACAGAGGGATCATTTGAATGGATTGTGGAATGAGCAATTCAGATCCCAGACAATGGTCTTCTTTGAACTAGATTTAGGGACCTATTGATTAACATAGCAAAGGGCATCAGTGACTTTAGTCCCCAGGGTGGAAGGTACATCAAGAGGCCACCAGCTTGGTCCTTTGTGGCTGGACTTCCAGGTCCTGCGTGGACCTTTCTGTGGGGCCTGCATGGAGTTCAGGCAAATCGGTATTAAAATGAGCATCACAGGTAGCCCTGAAGGAAAGAGTAACTCATTAAAACGAAGGGGCTTGGAAGAGTAGAAAACTTGCAGGCTTTGGAGTCAGGAGAATCCCAGATAAATTCCTTGCCTTTCCATTTATCATGTGGTTCCTTCTGTGCCTAAATATCTTCATCTATACAAATCAGACATAAATGCTTCAATGGTTATTTTTAGGGTTTAACAATGTGCCTTTTGAGAAGGGAGCCCTGCTAGGTGCCAGGCATTTTGGAGAAGAAGAAAATATGTCTTAAAGCAGGACTGGAAAGTTCTCCTATTGTATCCCTACACTGTGCACTGTGGAGGGGAAGTTTAGTGATGTTTTCGATGCATGCAACTGTTACCTTAATAAGATACCCAATGTTCCCAAGCAAATTGTTTCAAAGTGATTTTTTTTAAAGATTTTATTTATTTATTCATGAGACACACATACACACACACACACACACACACACACACAGAGAGAGAGAGAGAGAGAGGCAGAGACATAGGCAGAGGGAGAAGCAGGCTCCATGCAGGGAGCCTGATGCAGAATCTGATCCCAGGACTCCAGGATCACTCCCCGGACCGAAGGCAGGCGCTAAACCACTGAGCCACCCAGGGATCCCTCAAAGTGATTTTTTGAATTGTGTTCTGATAGAACGTGTCTGAACAATTAAATGCAATCATTTCATTTGTTTAAATTAAGGTGTTTGAGCTTTTGGGGAGTTGTAGAGGTTATTGCCATATAGGCAAAACATATAGCCACTAGTGGTCAGTTTTAGAAATATTAGCTGAACAGAGATTATGTAGCATTTGAACTATTTAAATTCTGTTAGTTGTGAATCTGGAGTGTGTGATTTTGTTGGTTCTTCAGGCAAGACCTCCTAACACTAGTCAGTTGCCATCTGACCACAACATACAGATAAGTCATTGCTACCTGATAGTCATTGTGAAAAAGACATGGTCTTGAATAAATGAACCAGTCACCTTGGGCAGAAAGGCAGAGGCCTAGTGTCTCCTCTGCCATGAGACTTCTCAGACAGTCTGTTCAGGGGGAGTGAACACCCTCTGAACAGTGGTCCCCCGGCTGCCTTCCCTCATCCTCTCCCTATAGTTACCTACAGCTCTGCTTTTGGCTACTTGTATTCTGTGCCATGTCCAATGCATTTTTTACAGAGGAGTCACAGAGGCATGGGAAAGGTGGCCATGTGGATACCTAAAATTTCTCGCCATACCAGAACCAGAGAATGCCAGGGAAGCGAGGTGTGGGACCTGACTCCTTTAAGGGCTCCAGGTCTGTAACTCTATCCCATGCCACTTCAGTGAGTTATTTTTGAACATCTACTGCATTCATTTGCTAGGGCTTTTGTAACAGAATACCATAGATAGCGGGGCTTAAACAATAGACATTTATTTGCTCACAGTTCTAGAGGCTGAAAGTCCAAGATCACAATGCTGGTGTTTCTTTGGAGACCTCTCTCCTTGACTTGTAGATGGCCTCCTTGCTGCGTCCTCACGTGGTCTTTCCTCTGTGTGTCCACATGCCTGTGTTCAAATGTCCTCTTCTTCTAAGGACAACAGTTACACGGGATTAGGGCCCACCTCGATGACTTCATTTTACTTTGATTACCCCTTCAAAGGTTTCGTCTCCAAATGCAGTCACATTCTGAGGTGCTAGGAGATAGGACTTTGGCTTACGGATTGGGGCGGTTGGAATCCAGCCCATTATACCTGCTATATGTTAGGTGTTGGTTTAGCAGTTGGGGTGCAATGTAAACCAGACCCAGTCACTGCTCTTGAGATCTCAGTCTCAGCCAGTCAGTGAAATTGGCTACTGAAAATCACAGCAATGTTTCCATGTTCCATGATCCACTAGATACTAGAACCTGACTTTTCCCATTTGGCAATGCTGAAAGCACCTGTTTGTCGAACTCTGTCCATTCTTGGCTAATAGGCAAAGTTTATTCAGGCCTAGTTATTCTTTTACCCCTCTGACCATTTCATCTCTAAAACTCATGAACAGGCCCTATGTCCAACCTTGAAATACTGGTGTTCCTATAGGTGTATGTTGTCAATCCATTGCTTTTTCTCTAAATATTCTTCCCTGGGGCCTCAAACATTCAAATACTTTGCTACTTAAAGTGTAGTCTGCAGACCAGCCACATCAGTATCACCTGGAGCTTGTTAGAAATGCTGACTTTCAGGACCCATCTTAGATCCACTGAATTGTTATCTAGATTTCTAGCAAGATCCCCAGGGGATTTCTGTGCCCATCAAAGTATAGAAAGCATGTTCTATTGATGTTGGGGCTCCCACTGTGGATAGGTTACCTGTCAACCTCTTATCTCTAGCCTCCAGACTTCTAACTAATCTCTACTCATGGGGGTAGCTGCCTGTTGAGCATCTCTAAGACATCCTATGGGAATAGCCAACAGCATCCCCTAACTGAACTCCTCATTTTTGTTTCCCAGTGCTGCCCCTTTTCCAGCATTTCTGGCTTTGGGGGGTGGAGCCCAGCCAGACCCTCTGTGAGGCATTTGAACTCCTCTTTGTCCTATCTCTGCACCCAATCAATCATATCCTGCTGATTTTTTTTCTCTTTTACAATACTCTTATCTGTCTCTCCTCTCTCTCTCTCTTTTTTTTTTTTTTTTTAACAGCACCTGTCCTAGTTTGGGCTTACATCTCTACCCCCTGGATAAGCTAAAGAGACTTCCAATAGACTTATTGACATGCAGCTTTTTCTTCTACTTTCAATGTGTCTGCCTGTAACCTCCCCCTAACCCCCACTCCCACCCTGGTTGCCTGGCAACACTCACTCAGGAATCCTTTCCAGAAGCCTTTCTTCATCGTCTCCACCCTCAGGAATCCTTTTCTCTGTCTCCTTAGTAACTCTGCCTCAGTGTCCTCACCTGTGAAATGGAGCAAAGAGAAATGTTTTAAGGAATAAATGAACTAAGTTCATGGAGTAGCACTTGACACAGAGTTTAATAACTGTTAGTTGTTATTTGAGCAAATCTTCTCCCAACAGGTGGTCTGGAAGCTATTGTTTCCTCTGCCTAGACCATGGTTTCTGAAAGCATGGTCAGGTGACCACCAGAATTGGTGCCATCAACAGTGGGATGGATCTGAGGTGGTCTCAGGTCTGAGAAGCCCAGTCTGGACACAATCTCTTGGGAGAAAGATTATGTCTGAGTCACCTGTGAATTCCAGATCCTCTTCCACTTGCAGCCCATAGGTGTCCCTCAAATATTGACCATGCCAGGTGACAGCTGGAAATTTTAGATGGGTATAGTATTAAAAAAAAAATAGAAGCTACAAATGACTATGGAGGCATTTCCTAAATGAGGATGCTGAAGAGGAGAGTGCTGTCAGCTTGGCCAATTTATAGTTTTGAATTTGTGCCCAGAAGCTGTTTGCAGAGAGGGTATTTTTAGAAATGTGAAAATAAATACAATTAAATTAGAGAGATGTGTCAAGTAGTTTTTTTCTTATTAAGACTGTCCTCTGACCATTACAGCTTAGGTAATGACAACTCTTTGAATAATGGTGCCGTATTTCCTAATTAAACAATCAAGGCTCTGTGATCATTACTTTAGTGAAGATGAGGTCAAAAGCCTAGAACCTAAAAGAAAAGAGATTTTTAAATGGACAGAAATGGCAATAAAAATGGAAATATTTTCCCTTGACTGTCTTGTGCCTTTTAACTCTTGGTGGACTGTACATCTTTTCTCTCCTCGCTTAACCAGCTTTTTGCCCCTTGATGTAAAAATCATCCCATGGAGTGGAGAAAACAAACAGATGAATTAGAGACCTGTCTACATTTGAATCCTGCCTTACTAGCTTTGCAGTCTCTAAGCCTCCAGAATCTCGGTTTTTCTCTCCTTTAGAATTTAGTATCAGCTCTGTACTCTGGCTTTGGGAATTAAATTAGATAATGTATGTATAATGAATAGACTTTTGCTTCATCATAGTCAGGGTGTAAGGAATGTTGCTTTAATTTTTTTTCTAAGCCAAATCAAATCAACCAATACATACCAGAGTTGGGTGAAAAAAAATTCCAACTTTTTAATGACTCCTTCATAGGGTCATTATGAGTTGGATGAATGGCTATAGGAGTTTCTCAGGCAGGCAACATTTTTCTGAGATTTGTCTTGCCCAGGACCACATGGTGCGGAGCTCTGCTGAGAGTATCCCCTTCCTACTTATGAGCATACTTAGCTATGAAGCTGTTTGCTTCAGCTCTCAAAGACCTGGGAATAAAGGCAAGATCTCAGGCAACCATGCAATCAAGCCAATCTGAGGCTTTGCCACTATTAGTTATGACATCTGGAATTTATGTACTTCAGAATATAACATGTGACTATGTGTATATGTGAGTATGATTGTGTGTATGGGTGTGCACATGTGTGTGTTAGATTATTACTCACATGCTGCTCACCTCCTAACTAGGAGACCACCCTCCCTCCTGAAGAATTCTACTGGTACCAAACAGGAGCCCCATACTCTGATGGATATAGACACAAATGTCTGCTCCCCATACTGGATTAATCACCTGGGTTTTGCTGAGTAAACTATTGAATGTCTGAAATAGTTTTTACTTGTGTCATTAGTGTGTTTGTTAGAATGAGGCATGTTAGAAATGGATTCTCAATGGTGATGTGAAGGTATGTGAATTCACTAGAACGTTTGAGAACAGTCCCCACGATGATGCCCTGGGCTATTGCTTGCTGGCTCTCCCTCTCTGTCCCCGTTTGTACTACCTGCTTTGTACCTCTTTCCTTGAGGAGCTGGCCCAAAGCTTCCTTCTCAAGGATGAATCCTGCTTATGAGCACGTCTTTTCTCTCTGAGCTCACGCAACTCCCACGTGTGGAACTGTTACCCACATGCTCCATCACAATGCAGCTCCTACTCTAACCTTCCTCACCCTCATTGCCAGATAGACGGATGGAAAGGCTACAAGTGTTCCACTGTAAACCATGGCTGTGTTCCCATGTGGTCTGGGGAGCTGGAGACCCTGACCATGTATCACGATGGCACTGCTAGAATACCAGCCCAGACCACGGGGTTGCACTCTGCATTGTCCTCTGCCTGCCCACATAGTCTGTTGTGACTTCAGGACCTTTTGCTGACTCAACCCCTACCTGGTGCATGACAGTCCCTCATTCCTCAGGGCAGGGTCTTTCTGCTTTCCTCAGCCTACTCACTCTCTCACTGCTAACATGGACTGAGTGAATCACTTTTAAAAAGTTTGCTGTAAGGTTACTTCAAAAAGGTTCAACTAAATAAACTAAAAGTAGATTTGAATTTATAAACATTTAACTCACAAGCAACTCCTTATACCCACTTATTCCTCCCACATTTTTTTAATGAGTGCTTATTATCTGATAGTTGCTGGCAATGCATTGGTGCTCCAGACATGCTGCTCCAGCCCTCAAAAAGCTGTGAGCATTTGTAGGACACACGGGAGAGTAAGCCATCGGCACAACATGATGTGCTAAGTGCCCCAAAGGGAAATGGGGCTGTGTGGGAGGATGAGGAGAGGTACCAGAGCAGGTGGGAGCCACCAATAAATTATACCACTAACAAGCTGCTTTGCAGTGATTTACTCAATTAGGTTTGATTCCCCTATAGGTTCTGTAAGCTGAAGTTGGATCCAGATATTCTGCTGCTTTATATTCAGGGCAAAGTATAGTCCTGTGTAATGGACATAGTAAGTGTAAAATGACCTTTATGAATGAGGCCACGTAAGTTATATACCATGGGTAAATCTAACGCAATATTATTTTTAACCTCGAAGTTGAATGAGCAGGAAGGACTTTGAAATAACCCTGAAAGAATGAAATAGGAATGCCTGGGTAGCTCAGTGGTTGAGCATCTGCCTTTGGTTCAGGGCGTGATCCTGGATCCTGGGATCAAGTCCCGCATCGGGCTCTCTGCAAGGAGCCTGCTTCTCCCTCTGCCTATGTCTCTTCCTCTCTCTGTGTGTGTCTCTCACAAGTAAATTTTTAAAAAGGAAAGAAAGAATGAATGAAACACCATTGCTAAGACATCCTGACTACTGAACGTAAAAGATTGAGGAAGGACTTCTCCCCACCAGCTTGTGGAAGCAGGTGTGGGGGGCCTACAGAAACCCCTCTGACCTTCAGAGAGGGGAAGACTCAGATAGCCAAGAGCCCACAGGCATGTGCATTGGAAGAGGAGGAAATTTAGGTGTTCTAGCCATGCTTTTCAGCCACACCAGTGGTCTGCCCTGGATGTGCAATCAGACAGCTGGACATCTCAGGAGAGAGAGTATTTTCTTTTTTTTTTTTAAGATTTTATTTATTTATTCATGAGAGACACAGAGAAAAAGAGGCAGAGACACAGGCAGAGGGAGAAGCAGGCTCCATACAGGGAGCCCGACGTGGGACTCCATCCCGGGTCTCCAGGATCACGCCCCGGGCTGAAGGAGGTGCTTGACCACTGAGCCACCTGGGCTGCCCAAGTATTTTCTTTGAAGATAGATGAGTTCCTTGCTTTCCTGAGGAAGGTTGTTTAGGCTCCAAAATACCTTTCCCGAGGTTGAGTGATTCCCAACAACAAGGGATTTATACTGATCTTTGTCCATGTACGAAAGAGTTTGATTTTTGTGGTGCCCAAGGGATATTTCGACTGGAAAACATAGTTTCAGAGGGGGACCTCTGTTCTTTGTGAGGTTCTCTCTTGTTACCTGGCTTGGACAGTGCATTGGGAGTGGTTCATAGTCCCAGACTAACCACATATGGCTTAGAATCCTGGTCTTTCTGATTACTGCTCAGCGACCTGGGCACAATACCAGTTCTACCTCCAACTGCCTGTGTGCTTCTACACATGTTCCTTCAACTCTCTGACCTTCTGTTTCTTTATCTATTATACGTAGATGATGATAACTTTCTATGGCTTATAGAAAGGAGTAAGTGATAAGAAAAAGAAGGCAAATGTGCATAACAGGTTCTGGGAAAGTGATAGTTTCCTTCCCTTCCTCCCATCACCCAACCCTCCCGGAGTCCCCTAACCATACCAATGCCAGGTGACCAGAGCTACATTTGCATGGGTGTCAGCAATTTCACTAAATTAGAGAAAAAAATAGAGAAAAGAAAGGTTGAAATTACTAACACGGTTAGTGAATTAGTTTTGTGAATTGACATGACATCAATATAAGAACTGGGTAGTATTTTTACTTTCCAGATGGTGTATTTGATGATTATAAATCTTAAAAGAAGGGTAGGGTCAATGAGCTCTCCAGTGGCAACACATACTCTCAGGCAACACATACTCCCAGCCCTGCCTCTAACCCTACAAACTAGAGAACAATGTCTTTGTCAGACTCCGGACATGTTTCTATACATTATTACGTGTAACCCTCAAAGAAGCTTTCAGGATTAGATTGGGGAGGAATTATTATCTCTCTTTCACAGAAGATGAAACTGAGACACAATGTGTAGGTATGGGGAGAGTTACAGCAGAAAGTAGAATTCATAGTGTCCTTATCTGCTGCTTTTTGACTCTGCCAATGGTAGCAGGCACTGCTGCTTGACTATTCAGAGTCTGTACCCTCTCCTTTGTCCTTTGTAAAAGTATGAAAATTTTGTTCACATATTTATCTCTCTGTACTTGGCCATGAATTTTATGAGTTGGGTCTCACACCCTGACAGCCAAAGCCAGTGATGGGACATTTGGGAAGAAAAGGGATGAGAAGCAAAGCAGTGTAAGTGGCTTTTAGAAACCAGAAACTCTGGTGCTCAGGACATCTTTCTGTGTCTGAAAGCAGCACTGACCAACAGCTTCAGGGGCTGGTAGATGACTTACACCTTGGTCTAGAGCAAAATTTCTCAAATTTGAATGTGCATCAGAATCACCCGGAAGACTTATTAAAGCAGATTTCTGGGATTCCCATCCAGAGTTTCTGATTCAGTAGGCCTAGGGTGGGGCCCATTAACCTGTGAATCTGTATTTCTGACATGTTCCCAGGTAATGCTGATGCTTTTGGTCTGGGAAGCACACTTTGAGAACCATTGAATTTAGGGAGTGAATGGTTCTTAACATTGGCTGTACATTAGGATCACCTAGGGAAGCTTAAATAATTTCAAATCCCAGACTACCCCAGACCAATTTAATCTGACTCACTCAGGGTAGGATTAAAGTTTAGTAGTTTTTTTTAAATTTTTTTTAAAATTTATTTATGATAGTCACAGAGAGAGAGGCAGAGACATAGGCAGAGGGAGAAGCAGGCTCCATGCACCGGGAGCCCGATGTGGGATTCGATCCTGGGTCTCCAGGATCGCGCCCTGGGCCAAAGGCAGGCGCCAAACCGCTGCGCCACCCAGGGATCCCAAAGTTTGGTAGTTTTTAAAGCTCTCCAGGTGATTATAATGTGCAACCAAGTATAAGAAGTAACTTGGCAGTTTAGAAGACCTGGGATCAAGGTCCATGCAGGATTGAGGGAGTGTTAGTGGATTACATCAGAGATTCTCCAACATGGAAGAAGGAAGTGTTGTAACATTGCATAACTCTTCATGAACAAACATGAAACTTATTTTTTTAAAGATTCTATTTATTTATTCATGAGAGACAGAGAGAGAGAGAGAGAGAGAAAGAGAGAGAGAGGCAGAGACACAGGCAGAGGAAGAAGCAAGCTCCATGCAGAGAGTCTGACATGGGACTTGATCCCGGGACTCCAGGATCACACCGTGGGCTGAAGGCAGGCGCTAAACCACTGAGCCACCCAGAGATCCCTGAAACTTATTTTTAACGCAGTTTTAATATTTAAACCATTATGAAATTTTAAAAATTAAATAAATGCATGGGATTTGTATGTCAGACCCTAGGAGGCATGGATCATGGTGTGCAAGATAGAGTTCATGTAGTAGGCTTGATGTCGTTCATTAGACGAGTCTGCTTTTGGTATACACGAACTGAGCTTTTGGAGGCTTCCCTATGTTACTAATCGGTAAGGCTGTTTTGTATGCTTAGGGCACTGAGATGCTATAGAACTTGCTTAAACTATAAACTATGAACAGTAAATGCCTACCTTTCTTCTGGAAGTGACCAGCTACCTGGGTAGCCAGCCTCCAATAAAAACCCTGGACACTGGGTCTAAAGGATTCTTCCTTGCACAGAGATGGTGTGCATTCAGCACAGCATTTCTTTGCTGCAGGAAGGAGCACTTTCTCCATGATCATTCTCTTGAAGGGGAACATTGAAAGCCTGTGTTTGAACTCAGACTCCCTCAATAGTGTTTTTTTCATGATGATCCTGCTGTGTATTTCTTCACTGTTACAAAACAGAGACATGAATACAACCACCTCTAAAGCTGATGAGTCCTTTTGGCCAACTCATCAAACATGTTTGTGGAACTTCCAAAAAAGATAGGTAAAATTTTTTATGTTAAATCAGAGATAAGTTTTATTATGGAACATATACTAAGTAGGGAGTTTTAATATAGCCCTGTATGTTTAGAGGCAATCTGCATGTCAAACAGAATGTAGAAAATTATGGAACTAGAGAAAGGAAATTAAGCAGATTTAATATTCCTAAAACTATAGCAAAAAGAACTAGGATAGAGTCTGGGCAGATGACAGAAACTAACCCCATCTGTGGGCACACCATGTAATGGACAGGTGGCTTTACTGAGCCTCTAAACTTGTCCCTCCTGCTGGTGTGGCTGTGACTAGGGAAAATAAACCATGAATTCCTGAATCTTCACCCTGTCCTATTCTGTTTCTCACCACATCTCCATTGTGCCTGATGGCCAAACCCATTTTCTGGGTCACTGGCCACTGTGACAGCTGGCCACCTAGTTTTCTCTATCAGCCTCTTGATGTGACCTAAGAGGGATCAACTCCCACCCACTCCCTTATAAGAGGGAGTAGAATTGAAGACAGGGTTGCAAATAAAGAATTTCAGAGGTCAAGAATCACTGGCAATACATTCTCTGAGGATCTTTATGATCCTAAAAGTCTATGATTCAGAGTCCCTGGCATTCTGAGTCTTGGTCTTCTCATCTGTATCATGAGTGCAATGCCTACTGCGGCCTTACAGCAGTGGAAGGAAGACAGCCCAATATTCCTAAGAATAGCAGATGATAAGAGCCTAACTAAGACCCTTCATTAACTCTTTGCAGCTATGCAAATACGGAGTCAAATGGCATCTTTATACTCAGTGCCTGCTGTGTGCTAGGTGCCTTATGGATAGTATTTCATTTACTCCCCACAGCAGTGAAAAATGAGAACACTCAGGGAAATGAAGCACTTGCTTAGGGTGGCTTAGTGTCAGTCCCGAGTTTAAAATCTAGACCTTCCCTCATGTACAGTTTCCTGCGGAATAGTAGAATTGACAGCATTTCCTCAGTGCTGACTGTGCGCAGACCTCATGCATTATCTCATTTAATCCTTGCAACAGTGCTGGGGATGAATCATGGCTGCACCATCTAATTTCATCTACTCTTAAAGGAGCAGGATCCCCGTTAAATCATCACCAAGTATGTGGTAAGTTATTAAGTCTAAATACCAGCCCCAGGGTCCTGAACTCAAGCCAAATGCCAGTGATGGAGATTGTTAAGTCCAATTTAGGGAAGCACTGAAGTCAAAGCCTTCTAATTCGACAGTCAAACACTCCCTGACTGAAATCAGCTCTACCCGTAGTACTCTTAGAAATGATGGTTTCTATCTCCTTCCAAACCACCAGGCCAACTTCAAAGGTTAAGGCTTTGGTAGTTACATTGGCCTGAGATTGAATCCTAGGGTTGATTCTCCCAAGATTCGGGCAAATAGTTTAAGCTCTGTGAGCCAGTTTCCCCACTGAAACAATGAGGACATATACAGTAGAACCTATCTTGTTAAGTACATAAGATACTTAACAATTAGTCCAGCAAAGACACCAACCTATCAGTATGGAGTCTCCATGGAAGTCCCCAGCTGTACTGGATAACGAGGTGGGAGCAGTTCAGGGGGTCTCGGGAGAGGTCAAGGTAGGGCTGCCAGTTGAGCCTTTCCTCTCCATATTTCAGATTCCCCACAAATGGACTATGGCCATGAACTTGGAGTGGGTATAGAGTGTCAGAGGATGCAACAAGGAAAGGAAGTTGGAAAGTTGCAGAGAGTAGATTGGGAGACCTACAAATTGGGAAGACTTTTCCTTGAATAACTAAGAGGCAGTTGCAGTTGAAACCATGGAACTAGAGGGAAGTGAAGAAAGCCACTGAGTGGCCACTCTGGGCCAGGTGGTATCAGAGGGCAGTGGTGAAACAAGGGTTGCCCTGGAGGCAGATAATCTGGAAGTGATCCTGGCTCCATCCCTAACTAGCTGTGTGAGCTAGGGAAAATATCATAACCTCTGTGTGACTCACCTTTTTCATTTGTAAAATGGGCATAACAATCATATACACCACATTTTGACATTGTAAGAATTAAATGAATTAATTGGGGTTAAGTAGGAGAACTCAGAACAGTGTCTGGAAAAAAATTACATTTTGAAGGAAAGGAATCCTATGAATGTTCTAATTGTGGGAAACATTCTCCCAGAATGCAAGTCTAATTAGCAACATAGAATTCACACCAGGGAGGACATGTGTAGATAAAGTGAGAGAGAAGGTTTCATCAACACATCTAGGAATGAAAACCTATGGATATACTGGATGTCAAAAATCCTGCAGCAAGAAATCCAGTGTCACTGTATTTAGAGATTCATAACAAGGTGAAATTCTACCAGAATGGTGAATTAGAATTCCTATAACTAATGATAGAAGGATAATGATGCTCTAGAATGATATATTTTTATAGGATAGATTTAATTATAGAGTGTATCTGTATCTATATTAACTATGGATATTAAGCTGTGAAATCTGAATAAATGAAATCATTAAGACAATAAGAAAAAATGTACTGGCTATTAATATTATCGTTAATATTACACTTGAGCATTTTATTTCATTTGATTATACCACAAACTTTTATTATTCTCCCCATTTAATAAATGAGGATATGGAGGTTAAGAGAGGGAAGGATACCAGACAAAGATCACACATATGAAAGGACTGATTCAGGGTTAGAACCCAAATCTTTTTGACTCTAATCTCAAACTCTCCCATAAGCCTATACTTAGCGAAAAAGTGATAGGGCATCTGACATGAAATGAAATAAGAATAGAAGAAGTCTCCTAACGATATATATGGCAACCACTGCATGGCATCTAACCAAGTGTCAAAATGAAAAAAGAAAAAAAAAAAAAAAAAGACCAAAGTTCAGAGTCTTGTTTAAATGGGGGGTGGAGGAGACAGAGGCATACTAGAGGGAGCTTGTACCAATTTGTAAGGGCTGATTGTTAAGTTGTCAGGAATTTGTCGACCAGTTGACATCTCCATGGGAACTTGCAATTGACCACCCCAGAAATATTTACACCATTGATATTGGCAAACATACTGAAAAGATAAAAATGCACACAAAATAGTTAACTGTGATGGAAGAGAGAAGGTGGAGGGATAAGGAGTAGAAACAAGCTTTGTCTGAATGGACCTTTCTGTATAGTTTTGACCTTTAAATCATGTAAATACATTGCCATTTAAGAAATTAAAGAAAAAACTCTTCTTAAACTGAAAATAAACAAAAGAACCTAACCATATGTCAAGTTGGCAGCATAGCCACACAGAGAACAAATTTATTTCATGGAACTTTAGAACACTGTAATCCTTAAGGGGAAATATTCAAAGAATGAAAAGAAGTACAAAGAAATTTTAAACTTTCATAAATTTTACAGTAATTTAAGCATCGGTATTCTGAAATTATTTATAATGTTGGTTGAAGTAAATGAATAATTGTGTTAATGCTTTAAGAAGTCATTGTTTTCAGTGGAAGAAACAATTATAAAGTCAGATGAAATGTTAAAAAATAGAAATATCAATAAGAATACCTGATTTTACATATATATATACAAACATATGTATGTATTATGTGTTTGCACATGCACAAATACATAGTGTTTCCTAGCTCTACCTATGCAAATGGTAGCAATAAGCATCTCTCTAGCATCCAGATTATGGCTTCTAATTTAATTGCTCTCTAGAAGGCGCTGGAGATTCCTGGAAAAATGGCAAATTCCAGCTCTGGGGGCCAAGATGAACTAGAAATATCTTGTGTCAAAATGCAAGAAAACCTTCAAAGTTTAATAGTGTAATGTAAAAAAGACCCAGGAGTCAGATTAAAAATTGTCATAAAATGTTATGAGATTTGAACAAGAAAATAATAATTATTTTAGTAGATTTAAACATTTAATCAATAAAAAAATCCATGAGTCTGTAATAATAGTTTAAGAAGGGAAAGGAAAACCTCATTTATTATCACCTGAGACAATTTTTAAAATAAGTGATTGCCCTGAAAACCGGTAATTATATGGGCAGTGATAAACATTTATCCTACCTTTTCAGTAGAACCTATGTTTTGTTGTACCAAATAGCCTTAGTTGATGAAAGAAATCTCTATTTTGTAAGACAACATTAATTAATAAATACAAGGAGTGATAAAAATAACAAATCTCATTTTATAAACCCTCTGGAAATATTGATTGAAGAAAAGATTGTCTGCTGGTACTAAAACAATAGATGAATGTTTGCTGGAGAATCAGACAATTGAATAGTGCCAAAGAAATATCTCATAGGTTACTTTCTGGTTGCAAGTGAAAAATAAGAATAGTACAATGATTTGGGTAAGATTGAATCTTAGCCACCCTTCCCCCCAACCAATGATAAGTGTATTAGTTTTGCCATGGCTGCCATAACAAAGTACCACAGACTAGGTGGTTATTTAACAGAAATTTATCTTCTGGTCATTCTGGAGGCTAGAAGTATAAGATCAAGATGTTAGTAGGATTAGTTTCTTCCTTGACCTCTCTCCTTGTCTTCTCCATCCTATGTCTTCACATGGTTCTCCCTCTGTGTCTGTCTGGGTCCTAATCTCCTCTTCTTATAAGGACATTAGTCATATTGGATTAGGGTTCACCCTAATGACTTCATGTTAACTCAAGTACTTCTTTAAAGACTCTATATCCAAACAGTCACATTTTGAGAGATTAGAGGTTAGAACTTTGACATATGGATTGGGAGTGGGAGAAGGAAAGGGAATATTCAGTCTATAATATGGCTTCCACATGGCTGCCTTCTAGCCATGTCCTCGAATGGCAGAGATAAAGAAAGAGAGAGAAAAGAGAGAGAGAGAAAGTTTTTAACTGTCTCTTCTTAGAAGGGCACTAATCCCATTATGTGAGCCCCATTCATCCTAACTGCCTCCCAAAGATTACCCTTTCCAAATACCATCATAGTGGAATTTGGACTTTGGCATATGAATTTTGGGGAGACACAGTTCGATCTATAGCAATGTCTTTAAAACATGATTGTGGTAATGGATCCGTGAACCTACACATGTAATAAAATTGTACAGAACTAAATACACACAGGTACACATCAGTACAAGGAAAGCTGAGGAAATTTGAGTAAGATTGGTAATTTGTATAAATGTCTATATCCTGCTTATGATATTGTGCCACAGTTTTGAAGTATATTGCCATTGAAGGAAATTGGGTAAAAGATACATGGAACCTCTATATTATTTCTTAGTCTACAATTTTCTCAAAGTGAAAAGTTTAATTAACAAAAGATAGTTTACTGTTTAAACAAAAGTAGTATGTAATCTGTAACATTATATAAGAGTAAAAGGTATAAAAATAATGGCACCAAGGTGGAAGGGGAAACATTGAGGTATACCATTGTAAGTTTCTTATACTGTACATGGATTATATACTATCACTTGAAGGTAGATTGATAAGTTAAAAACATACACAGTCAACCCTAAAGCAACCACTACATTAACACAACAAAGAACTATAGCTTGTAAACCAAAAAGGAGCTACAATGGAGTCATAAAAACATTTCGTCCAAAAGCAGACAAAAAGAAGGAGGAAAAAATGGAGCCAACAACAGATGGGATGCATAGAAAGCAAACAGAAAGGTGATAGATTTAGATGTAGTTATGTTAAGAATAATTTTAGCACAGGTTATCAGAATGAATAAAAAAGTAAGATCCCTTAATACCCTGAGTACAATAAATACACTTTAAATATAAAGGCACAAATAGATTAAAAACAAAAAGATGGGAAAAGAGATAAAAGGCTGACACTAAGGAAAGGAAGTCTGGAGTGTCTATACTAACTTTAGACAAAGTGGATTTCAGAGGAAAGACTCTTTCCAGAGTTGAAGAAGGTCATTTCACAATGGTAAAGGGCTACATTCATCACAAGAACATGACAATTTTGAAGTTTTATGCCACCATTAACAGAGCATCAAAATACATGAAGCAGTAACTGATAAAACTGAAGGATCAGGACAATCCAGGATTACAGCTGGAGATTGCAACATGTGTCTTTCCATAATTGACAGAAAAATGAGACAGAAGACCCATAAAGATGCTAAAGATTTGAGGATGTTAAGAAATAAAAGAGGCAGGATTCAAACCCAGGCAGTCCCACACCAGAGCCCTTACCCTCCATCTTTACACCGAGCTGGCCTGTACGTGGTGGCCATCAGGACATTTCACTGTGTCACTGGATGGACGGGCACAATGGACCTATTCAGAATGAATCCAGTGAGTACTGAGTACAAGTCTTCTCTGACTTTCAAAGATGCTCTTTCTTTCCTAGGGAGAAGGCTTGGAGGAGATGTCAGTTACACAAGAGTTTTAAGACCAGGTAAAATTCTCCATCTTGTGAGGCCATCATTCTCCCAGAAAGGGAAAGGGGCTCACTATTGCAAAAGATACAGAAGTTGACATGGTCCTAGGCTTAGTCTCTGGATGAATTTCTTTCTTAGATGAAACACTAATGTCAAAGCTCTACCTTTGAGCAATTCACAAAGTGTATAGAGTTGGTCTTACATGTGGCCAAAGTAGCAGGTTCCCTACACCTGGCCTGCAGGTTAACATGCTTGGTGGAGGCCCCTCTGCCTCTGGTCCTGCCTTTTGCTTCATTTCCTTGTACTTTCAAGAATTTTCATCCTTGAGTTTTATTTGATTGATTGATTGACTTTATTTATTTATTTATTTATTTATTTATTTATTTATTTATTTATTTATAAATGAGGCAGGCAGAGAGAGAGAGAGAGAGAGGCAGAGACACAGGCAGGGGAAGAAGCAGCCTCTATGCAGGGAGTCTGACATGGGACTCAATCCCAGGTCTCCAGGATCACACCCTGGGCCGAAGGTAGTGCTAAACCGCTGAGCCACCAGGGCTGCCCCATCCTTGAGTTTTATTTATTTATTTATTTATTTATTTATTTAAAGATTTTATTTATTTATTCATGAGAGAGAGAGAGAGACAGAGACACAGGCAGAGGGAGAAGCAGACTCCATGCAGAGAGCCCGACGTGGGGCTCGATCCTGGGACTCTAGGATCACACCTTGGGCTGAAGGCAGGCACTAAACCGCTAAGCCACCCAGGGATCCCCATCCTTGAGTTTTAAAGTGCAGATGTCCCTCACTGGGTTGGTATGTTTGGGCTTGTGACTACATGGTCTGATGCGATGAATACTACACTAGGAGTTCAAATCTCAAATCTGTTGCTTATTAGCCAGACACTTAGCTACTCTGAATCTCAGCTTCATCTCTTTTCAACTGGGTTCACAATGGTGGTTGTGCAAATTGAATGAGATTACGTTTCCTACTCAGTACCTACACATCTGTCTCTTCCCATTGTTCGCTTCCGTCCTTCCTAAAGAATAAGCAAGGAGGAGACCCAAGACCAGGACAAAGAGGAGAGAGAAGGGGCTGGCAGTCCATGTGACAGAGCCGATTTTCTTTTTCTGCATGATTGTAAACTGCTCTGTATCTCTCTTTTTTTTTTTCTCTGCCAAAAGCTACCCTACATCAATAAACTCAGCTGAAATAAAATTTTTACTTTTTATTTTTTAAGGTGCTGCCAAAAAAAAAAAAGCCTGCCGCAAGTGATAATATTCCAGGCTATGATAGAATTCATTCTAACTTTACTCTGAGTATTTGATCCTGGAGCAGAAAATTAGCAAATGGAATTGGTAATACTGTTCATCCCTGAAAGTAGCTGAAGGGTTAATTCACTAAGTAAAATAAAGGTTTAAAAATAACACCTGAGTTATTTCAGAGCCATTTTCCTAAAGAGGCTGGTGGAGCTCCTGAACAATGTTGTTAAAAGCTTTCTCAGTCCTTCAACCCCCCAGAGATCATTTAAGGAGAAGAATAAAACTTTATGTGATGAAATGAGCACTGAAGGAGAATATGATAAGAAGTATCTGATGACGACATCAAATCGAGTGTTTGCCAAAAATCTTCTGAGTGCATTGACAGAAGAGAAGCCACTGAAAGTCCACATGGCCATTCAAGAGAGGGGTTCCTGACTGGATCAGATTTGGACAAAGTTTTGAAAGCCACACTTTTAAGTTAAAGCAGTACAAGAGAAACAGTGTCTTCAGAGGAGCTGTTGCTAGTCCTTTGAAGATGTGATATTATGCGTTCTTCTCTGTGTTGCAGTGTCTTGATCTGTACAGAGGGAACAATAATAATATTCACCTCAAAAGGTTGTTATGAAGATTGAATGAGAAAATTCATTAAAATATCTTAGAATGGTGCCCGACCTATAGTAAGTACTCAAAAAATTAGCTATTTTAATCTTATTAATTACTTTCTTCCATCAAACTTGCAGCACCTACTATGTGCTTGGTGTTGTGGGACGTCATAGTGTATTAGTTGGGTTTGTAGTTGGAAAACAACAGAATATGTGGTAGCTCACAGAATCTCTGGGAGGGCTGCTATTGCCTACTACTGACAGCCATAATGTCAGTTTCTTTCAGAGGACTGCTCTGGTGGACCAGCAGCTCTTGTCACCAGGAAAAGGCTTCTCAGTCCACAGCTGTTACTGAAAGGCAAATGTCCACCTTGCTGGAATGGCTTCCACATGCTCTCCCCTTCTTTAGGATACTATATCTGAACTGAAATTTCTCATGAGTTCTGCTGATTGGAAGAGCCTAGCTCACATGCTTAGCTGCCCAAGCTGCAGGGAATCTGGCAATGTGTGTTCTAGATTTTTAACTTGGAGTTAGATTCCCCAAAAGCCACTACAAACATCCATTGGACCTAGTCTCTGCCTTCCAGGAACTCATTCTAGTGCCAAAATCAGAGAAATGAATAAATGGTTATGATATTGGGAGCATGGATGCTTGTATTACTATTCAGGAAATACTCAGATTCATTCTGCGTGATGTGATACTTGGCCGCGAGGCTTGTTTTTGTTTATGGAATTTTGAGTGGAAACAATGGCTGGCTATATCCAAGTAGAGGTCTTAAAATTTTTCACACATTTTCTCCAACTTTTATTTTGTGTTCCCACCCTCTACCATGAGAATTTAACATCCCTAATTAGGGATTTTTCTTCAGCCTGGATACTTGAATGAGAAAAACATGTGGATCAGATCCAGATTCAATCACAACCTAGCAGAGCCACAGCAGTTGGCCCACTGCTCCTAAAATGCGTGCAACATGAGCAAGAAATATGTATTTGTATTTGCAATTCTTTGAGATGGAGAGATTGTTATACACTGTTGTTGCAAGACAAAGCTGACTGCTGATACAGAAAGATACAGGTATATACCAAGTGCTAGAGGAAACCCAGTGTAGGGAATAAGGTGCGGAGACCCCAGGGAAGGCATAGCAAAGGAAATGAACTTGGTGAAACGTTTTGTATGCATTTAGGTTTTATCCAGGTAGAAAAACACAGGTAAGTCTATTTCAGGATGAATAGACTTCACAGAGGAGTGAAGTGGTCAACTAAGTTCTGGGAAATTCAATGGGTCACCCCAGCGTTTCCCAAGTTGTAGTAATATATCTCATGTTATATCTGCAAGCCACTAGTATAATTTTACTTAAAATTTCTGTTCAAATCCATTTACTTCCCTGCCTTGCTCCCTTCCTTAGTATCATTATAAAGAAAAAATTTTTCTAAAATCTCAAGTTTGTTATATAGTCATTTTTTTCTAATAAGTAATTAAATGCTTAAAAAATTAATACATTGGTTTTCCATATACCGCCAATGTTGTGTGCGCAGTGTTGTGTTCTACAAAATATCCCTTTGTCCTTTCTATCTAGGGGCAGAACACCGTTTCATTGGAAGTGACACTGGGCCTGACTAAAAATGTTCACCTCTCCACACTCCTTTGCAAACATCCCCTGGGTGCCCACATGACCCAGTTCTAGCCAAAGAAATGTGAATCCACTGGGTGGTGCTTTGGGGAAGGCTATTGTTTTCCTAATGGAAAAAAAACAGATTTAGCTGGCAGGTGCCTTTTGCATTTTATGACCCTATTTCATCTTCCCTTCTTTTCTGGGGCATAGATTCAGTGCCTAAAAGTGTAGCAGCCACCATGGGCCTATGAAAATGAAAGGTATATGCTGAGGACTGCAGAGCAGGAAACTAGCAGGAGCCTGTTGCTTTCCTTCAGCAGCTACACTAACTGCAGCTCTATTTTCAATTAAGCCATTACAGGAGAGTGTTAGATGCAGCCAAACACAATCCCACTGATACATATGTTTTGGGGAGCCCTGGGCTTGACCTATAGGGTGAAGTTTGGGGGAGCAGGAGATGATGCTTCAAATGCCTTTAAGGGCCACATCCCAAAAGGCCTTGTAGAATGGACCAGCAGGTGCAGGTTTTATCTGTAGACAATGGAGTGGAACAGTTTGGAAGGTAGGGCTTCTTGGATTTAGGACCTGGTCCTATCTAGTCTTCGTTGTGACTCCTGTTTAATCAACTAGACTATACTTAACCCTTCTTCCACTATTATCAAACTCATCTAGGAGCCTTACTTCTAGATCTTCATTCTAGATCCAACTATATTAACTACAAGCTGGAAAAAAATCACAATTCTGGACCTCAGTTTGTTTAACTATAACATGCCATGGATATCTATATTAGTTTCCTGGGCCCTGCCATCACAAGGAACTGCGCCCTGAGTCTACTAATATTGTCTCAGAGTCTGGAAGTTGAAAGTCTGACATCAAGGTGTTGGCAGGGTTGGTTACTTCTGAGAGTTGCAAGGGACAAATTGTTCCAGGCTCGTCTCCTAGCTTCTGGGGGCCTCAGATATTCCTCAACTTGTTGCCAGTATTCTCCCTGTGTCTTCACATCACCTTCTTGGTAGGTGTTTGTCTCTGTGTCCAAATTTTCCCTTTTCACAAGTACACCATCATACTGGACTGGGGGGCATTCTCAACCATCTGCATCTGCAAAAATCTTTCATCTGCAAAAGTAGATCATCTGTAAAAACCTTATTTCTGCATAAGGTCACATTCACAGGGACTGGTGGTTAAGACTTGAACATCTTTTCAGGGGACACGGTTTGACCCATAACAAAGTCCATCTCTTGGATTTTTTCATAATACATGTCACGCATGTGTATGGATTGGAAAGTGAGCTATGGAGAGTGAAAAATTGTAAGACACACGTGCTGGTTCATTGAAGGAAGAGAACATGACTGTCTGAAGAAGCAAAGTGATGGAGAAGAAGCTCTGGCTATGAGTCAAAACACTGTCACTCACTAGCCAGTGTCTGGGAAAGCCATTTCCTTACTTTCATGACAGTTTCCATGACCATATAATAAACAATCTCAATTGGTCCCCTTTTGCCAAGTGTCTTGATGTTGTTGGATGCTCTCGGCCAACACTTTGAACTTCCATTGAAACCTTTCTTTTTCTAGTGCTTTCTGACACTAAGCCCTGACCTAAGCCAGGTGAGCTCTTGCTGAGGTCTGAGTAGCAAGCACAATGGTGGTAATGAAAGTAACAAGCTTATAACAGTAACAAAGCCAATTGGACCACCCTTAGAAAGGTCTAAGATATTATTTATCTAACTGATGAGAGGATTAGCTTGAGCTGAAAGGGTTTCTGTGGAGCACAGCAGTTGATTAAGTTGGATGCTGGGGAATTCTCTGCAGTGTGAACTGTTTGTTATGGGAAAAATCTTGAGTACACAAATGATGAAAATGCAGGATAGGCAATCCCATCCTTTATCCCTAGAAAAGGCATCCTATTTCTTGGTCAGTTTCTTTAATTGCTTTATGAAAAAGAAAGTTTTTTTTCCACAGTAAAATGCTTTAAATATCCCCTGAATTTAAAATTGGTTAAGAAGGTCAACACCACCAGACCCAACTTAAAGGTCCAAAGAGCCAATCACAAATATATTTTGCATAGATGCAGTGGGCTACCTGGAGTGAATTTTATTTCCACGATGATAGTTTCATTTAAATTCATCTTGCCCATACTTGGAACAGGAGAAGGGTTTCTATGAAATTAACAAAAGGCTATTTCTTATTCTGTCTTTGCTTTTCTAATGAAGGATTCAGGTTTGGCTGTCCTTTCAGCCAGGTTCACTCCAAACCAGCAGACTCAACTGCTTAGGAATAGGACTTGGGGCTCTGGAGTTCAATATTCCTTGGTTCAAGTCCAGGTTCTACCACTTACAAGTGCTGTGACTTTGTGTACCTCATCTCTGGGACTAAACTATAAGATGGGGACAATAAAATAAAATAGCAAGTTTAAGTTGACCTCTGGAGAGGATGCCCAATAAATTTTTAATTTCTTTTCTTTTCCTTTTATGGAATCTTCCTTCCAGGATTCTGCTGTACCAGATGAACCTTTGAACCTACTGCATTTAGTCATCTGTTTATCTATCTATCTATCTATCTATCTATCTATCTATCTATCTATCATCTATTCACCTATTTACCTTTCCATCCATATCTCCATCCATCCATCTAACCATCCATCTATCCATATTTTGACCATTCCTTCTTCCTTTTTTCTACCACTCCAAACTTATTTTTCCTGTGTTCTATCCTGAAAGCTCTCCAGGCATCTGAAATTTATCAGAGAAACCAATTCATGGGAATATTTATAGACTTAAACAATAGAACATTTTAAACCCAGGAAGATCTTGAGGATTTTCTCAAGATATGGACTTCAAGTCCATATCTCTTAATTAACTTGTGAAAAGAGTTGAGTAACCTCAACTCACGATTGAGTGGGAATACCACACTAACAGTGTTTCACGATTTAGTGGGAATACCACACTAACTTGTGTAGGTTCCCTGGCCTTGAATACAGTGAATCTAAATAGATCAAGTACTTTTCCCTGCTATATTTTGCCTTGAAGAATGATGATGAAAATGATGATGATGATGATGTTGATGATAATAATGATGATAATAATAGGCATTCTTCTCAGCCCTTATCACATATCCAGGATTATACTTCTTTTTTACCTCATTTTATCCTCCACAAAACCCTTCGAGGCATACATTGTGATTTTATATATGAGAAAACTGAGACATAGAAAGGTTAAGTGATTTGTCTAAGTTAACACAATTGGTAAGTGGAAGAACCAAAATATGAAAATTCCAACCAAAATTCTTTGCTGGAATTCAAATGCATGTTCTTAATATCTACCTTTTTCACCTGGTCCAATCAGGCCAGAAAGTGATGATGGTGATGGTGGTAATGACTCCAACAAATGCTTATTGAGCATTTATTATATGCCAAGCATGGTTTTGAATATGAATTAACACATTTAACCTTCATACCAACCCAATGAGGTTAGCACTATCATTATGCCCATTGTTTTTAGATGTGACTGCTAAGGTACAGACAGGAAGTTAAGGAATTTGTCCCATAGCTGATAAATAGTAGATCAGAATTCCAGCCCAGGCACTTTGGTTTTGTGACCCCACTCTGAACTCTGTGGGGCAGCCTATTTTTGCAAAGCCTTGTGGGCTGGGCTGTGAGGTAGAAAGCACAGCTGTAGGGTAGTTCCCAGAGGAAAGCAATGTGTACATATCTGGCTAATGAGATAATGCAGGCAAAGGTATGTTGTAAAGTCTAAAGCACAATCATGGTTACTACTGCCCATCCTTAGCCTCACCTATGACATGGCCAACAATAGTCTGCCAAACTGATTATCAGTCAGAAAGACTTAGTAGCTGTCCCTAGGATGCAGACTCTGTCCACTGACAGCTCATAACCAGAACAGTCTGGAACTGGGACGCAGACCCAAATGCCCATGGGGCCAGGGAAACAATGTGATTGAGTGAAGGTGTTAGGTAAGAAACATAGCTATTGTTTACAAACTAAAAACTAGAGGAATAGTTTTTATTTCAAAAAAAAAAAAAAAAAAGGCTGCTCACATTTTTCTTTTCATACAGTCACTTCTTCCTTTATTTTTCAACTCTTGAAAGAGAGAATATTGGAAATCTCACTTTCTTCATAATTCTCTCAAAAGTGGAATGATATATAACCCATTTGCTACCCAGCCTTGGAATGGGAGGGAGATGGGACTTGGGGTAAAAGAGTGAGCTCTGGACTTAGCAGAGAGGGGAGCTCCTATTCAGTGATTGTTGGTACAAGTACCCTATATTGATGAGTATCTATCAGGAAAGCCAAACACATTAATCATTTTAACCTGGAGACTAATAAGGAATGGGTAAGCAGAGATTAGAGGACTGAAAAGACATAAGGAGCACGCTGAGATAATGCTGAGCTGATATCTGCAAGAGGCCGCCATGCTGCTGGTGCTGGGGTATGAGCGGCAGAGGGAGTGGGCTTCCTAGAACGGGAGCTCTGACATCCAGTATGGTAGCCACCAGCTCCATTTGGCTCTCAAACATTGAAATGTAGCAAGTCTGAGTTGTGAAATGCTCTGTGTGTAAAATATATACTGAATTTCAAAGACTCAGTATGTAAAAAAGAATGCAAGCTATCTTCCTAATGATTTTTTTTTAAATATTGATTTGATTACATGTTGAGATCATGGTTTGGATAGATTGAGATTAGTAAAATTTATTACTAAAATTAGTTTCTCCAGCTTCTTTTTTTAAAAATCATTTTTCAAGTGGCTACTAGAAAATTCAAATTACTTCAGTGACTTGCATTTGTGGCTCTCATTTTCCTCCTTTTGGACAGCACTAACCTAGAAGCTTAGAGTAAGGGACCCATGGAGTTGAGACCCAGGCATCTGAGAGGGAATCCCAGCTGGCTGGTGCCTGAATCTCGGTGAGGGGTACTACTGCACTAGTTGGGAGATGTGGAAAAGCCACAGACCAGAACCTCTGCCCTGCCTGGTTCAGGAATTGTTGCTGGGGTGTCAATGACAGAAAAAAGAACCCAGGAAGGTATTGGGAAGGTATTGGCTCTTTCTTCCTCCTCCAGCCTTTCAGATTCTGTCTCCTAACACCTTCCTATTGGAGAACCTAACAGGGAGCCAGATGACACAAAAGATGTCCTAGTGCTAGCATCATAGACCAGACAATGAAAAGATGGGTTTGGGGCAAGGAGCCTATGGTTAAACAACCAGCATGCTGGCTTCATAAGAGTTACTTATTTTTCAAGAGAAGCAGCTCTAAATTATTTTTTATGAGAAAATTTCCTAGTTCTAAATGCTGATGACTAAATATTTTCCAAAACATTATGCATCTAAACAAAGGGCATCTACAGATCACATTGCCTGTGGGCAATCATCTGAGGACTGTAGTCTAGATGTCCTGAGATCCCCTCCAGCTCTGAGTATCTATGCTTCAATGAGCATTTAACTGAGTGTAATAAAGATGATAGAAGTTCTCTGGAGAAAGAGCACTGTAGGCTGTGATCTGGGAAGGCTTCCTGGAGTTGGGGAGGCCTAGACTAGGGACTTGGATACTCTTTCTTATAAAAAGACCCTCTTACAATGTCCCTGGTCAATCATTTGTAGCTTTTCATCTGCTTACCTCCATGAGACTGCAAATACTGGTCCCAACATTTTTTATACCTGAGGGTGAGATTTACCCGATCACAAGCTGAGTTTCAGATAGAGGCCCAAATAGGAAGCCCACTGAAAACCTTCAAAATGCCTTAGAAACAAGTGGTGACTTTCAAACCAGGGGTAAGGAATGAGGGGGCATTTTGAAACTGCTCAGATACGGTGGCTCTTCTCTATTGAGGTATTTTTGTTGTTGTTCATATCAAAAGGAGGTGAATCTCAAAAGTAGGAGTGTTTCCATTTCCAGCTGTTTGTGTTTGTTTACTGATAAGGGAGGAATAATATGTAATAAATCTTTCAGAAATTAAAATGCTAATGTTAATCTTAAAAGTTTAATAAGGAAGACACTTTAAGTGTGCTTATGAAAATCTAATACAGAATGATTATTTGCATTTTAAAATTCTGAAAATTATAGCCTGGATCATAATGTTGTCCAGGCCAGGCTTTTCTCTAAGGGAAAACAATATGCATGCCATTGTTTGTAGGAAAAAGTAGTTGCAGGTACACTCTCTGATTGATTAACCGCTGATTTTGGCTCCTGTGTCTTGCGGGAGTGTCGCTCTCCTGGATGTCCTGTTCATTCAGCCATCTTCATTGGATCCCACTGATCCAATGTTAATGCTCCGCTTTAACAAATTGCTACAGCCCCTGGGGGCTTGGAACTTGGCAGTCTTCTGCGTGTGTGTTTTAGTTCATACTCTGTGTCTGTGCAGCTAGTTGGAGGCTACTTCTGAATCCGGTTGGGATTAGCTGATGGTGGCATCTGTAAAGCATCTGTACATTCACTGGACTTTTCTCAGGAAAGTGCTTTTAAACACTTCTCTTTTAGATAAGCTGTTGAGACTTGTGATTTTCAGATGAAATCAGGTCTATTGCACAAGCTCCAGCTGTGCACAATGCTTAACATGTGAACAAAAGGTGACCAACCCAGAAGATTGGCTATGATGTGGCCAGCTACTTCCAGGGTGACTTGGAACAAACTTGAGCTAACAGGGATTCTCTATACTGAGTGGTGGCAATATCAACCAACCAATTCCTATTTTTGTAGAAATATAAATTCAAGATAAGGGGTGCCTGGGAGACTCAGTGGTTGAGTGTCTGCCTTTGGCTCAGGTCTTGATCCCGGGGTCCTGGGATTGAGGCCCGAATTAGGCTCCCTGCTCAGCAGGGAACCTGTTTCTCCCTCTGCCTATGTCTCTGCCTCTCTCTCTCTCTGTATGTCTCTCATGAATAAATAAGTAATTAAAAAAAAATAGAGAAGATACCTCATTCAAGATTTCTTTCCAAAGAAATGGGTGTTTTCTTTGACTTTCTGTTGACTTTTGTACATACTCCAATGTCAAAGTTGCTGGAATGCAATTGAATGGTTGATTCATTGTTTCACTCATATATTTATTAAAATGTCTAATGTAGGACAATCACTTTGCTAGACACTGGGCATATGACCAGTCACAAAACAGTCTTTACTATCATAGAACATATTCCCTACCAGTGAGGGAAGACAGTAAGAAGAAAATGGTAAGACATTACATACATTCTGAGATGGAAGTAAGCACCCAATGATGTGGAAGCATAGAGAAGGCAATATACCTAGTTTGAGGGTGTCAGGGAAGCTTCTGGACGAAGCACTGAGCTATCTACATGTAACATAGCCATGATAGCCATGTGATGGTGGGTCTTTCTATACTATCCCAAGTTTCTTGCAATAAATCTCCACTTCTGAAGGTCACCTGTATATGATCTTGGGTCTCTAAGGAATTTTTCCCTAGTTGATTAGTACAAAGTTTGGAGCTTAGTGGCCTTAATAGACAAATCTTTGATATAAACTCTGATCCCAGCTTCCTACCCTGCCTCCAGCTTACGTGTTGGACATGATTGGAAAGTGTGGTGGAGCACCCATAGGAAGTCATTGCAGGGAATTCAGAAAAAGACAGTGGGTAGCTAGGGCTCCTTTCTGACCTGTATGAACAGAACTTCAGGGAAACATTAGATCTTCATTATGGAAAAGAAAGTGACATGACCCAGAAGTTTAACAATTCTTTCTAAATTAACCCTGCCCCCTCCCAAAAATAAATTAACCCTGCCCTTTACTAGCTGTGCAATTAGGTACAAGGTGAACCCCAACTTCAATTCTATTCAATTCCTGCCCTGACATGAAAACCTAATTCAACACTCCTCTTCTCCAGGTGGAATATATACTTCTTTCCTCCTGTATTTCCATAGTGCATGTTCTCTGTTCTCTAACATCATAGCTTTCTGTTGGGGGGCAGGTGGGAATGGCCTATGGGTGTCTCTGAAACCCTGAGTAGTTTGAATACCCCTGGAAAGCAAGACCCACCTTTTTTCAAGTACTTGCACATCATAGGAATCTCAAAAACAATTTTTTTAAATGAATTGTTGTGTTGAATTTGCCTTAAATGACACCCGCCATCCTTTGGACAGATAATTTGGTTTAAGAATAGTTTTTTTTTTTTTTTTAAGAATAGTTTTTATGCTTACCAGTATTTGGTTAGAATGGTATCTACAGATGAAAAGAATGTTAGAGAGAATTTGAAATTTTAACACGCACATTTCTCCCAAAACTTGGCTGGAGCTCCACATGACATCTATTACAAAGGACCTGAGCTTTGGAGAGTTAAAATCTGTTCTGTTCTGTGACCTGTATTTCCTGCTGTGATGCTGTCACAAGGACTACTTTCCTGGGTCAGCGTCTTAGGTGACTCTTACAAGAAGAGGTCAAGGGCTATTATAATGGAGTGTGGTGAAGAGTGTGCACTCAATAAATGTTAGTTCAGTTCTTACTATTATCTCACAAATCTGAAGAATTGGAATCTAATAGATGAACTCAAATGGCAAAATACAACATGCCTTTGAGCCTTCTTCTTGTTCCTCTTCTCTATTCCTCCCCAATACCATAACCCTCTGAAAATTCACTATTAGTAGTTCATTCCTTTGTGACTAACACAGTTCTGTATTAAAAGACATTCTCTCCCCTGTGGGGAATAACCATTCAGATCCTATGAATGAATCCCAAAGATCATTTTTGCTGCTGTTATCAGTATAAAAGCATTGGTCTTGGAGGACATGGAAGGGGTACATTGCTTTGAAAAGGAAGTTTGGATTATAGCACCAGAAATTCAAGTTTTAGCACCAGGAATATTTGCTTTCTAAGAAACTGTTTAATCTTTGGATCCTAATGCTGGAGTAGGGGACAGTGGGGCATGTGTGCCCTATTCTTTATGGAAGGAGAACCACTGGCTTAGTACTCTTGACCTCTCTCAACCCTCCTTCCTGGGCAGTGAAGTGTCCTACTGGATCCATGATTTTGAGAAGGGAAACTAGATACAGCCTTCTGCCCTCTCCTTGCTTTTGGGAAAGAAGCACACATTCCACTGGCTTGGCTTCCTGTCATGTGGAGAAGCAGGCCTCTTGGGGAGGTCTTCAGGTCTGCAGGGCCACCTCTGGCTGGCTGACTAAGTCTCTCTAATTCACTCCAGAAAGCTGCGTACCTGCAGATATAAGCCATATTCTCCATAGCAGCATTTACTATAGCAAGGCAAGTATTTTGGTATCCACATAACTTAACCCATATTTAATTCTAAAATGATTGAAACCTTGGTCAGGAAAGTGGTTCCTTTGGGATCGCCCCCACTCCGACACATAAAAATCATCATTCATAATTCCAACATTGTCTTAGGAAATCCAGACCCCAAGAGATTAAGTGGTCAACTTTAGTTTATTAATATATAGCCAGATGTAAATAAAATGAGAAGGGATTTTTGATATAACTTTTCTACTTTTCTTATACGAGGAACTAGTGAAATCGCTTGGCCAGTTGTGAATAAAAGAACTGTTTATATTTGTCATTGTCCCAATTTCTCTTTATTTGTTGCCCAGATTCTGCTGGTTTTCACCAGTTTATCCCCTATAACTTTGGTCCTAGGTCAGTCATCAAGGTGTCTGTTTTTCCTTGATTACTGACATGATGTGAGACTGCAGACCAAAATCTTGGTTTCTGCATACCTTTGTTCAAAATTCAAATTTTAAATATGAGCACTTAATGAAAACTATTTCTGAAAAGGTATTGTCCCAGGATGGATGCCCTGTGCTTTCACATGGCCCTCCCCATCTCTGTCTCTCAATAGTCCTCTACATCTGCCTTTCTTTCTTTCAAGTCTGGCTGGCAGTGTGTTTATATTCCACTCCTCTCGGCAATAAGAGCAACCCTTTGATTGGGGTCTGATCTGAAAATGGATTCCTCCTTTGAGCAGAAACTCAGACGCTATTACATCGGCTATAAAAATGATTAAACATGTTTCCCTCTTTCCCAAGCCAGCAGCTGGAGTTTTATTGTTTAACTACTTCGTGCCCATGGTAATGGGGTTTACAGCTTCACCTCCCAGAGCCTCAGATTTTTCAACCATGAGGAACCAAATATATGTTCTATGGCCTCGAGTCCCTTATTTCCCCTTTCTTCCTCTCTAAGTGAATCAGGTATCCATGGAAACAACTGAGGATTAATACTCAAAATAGACAATCACTCATTACTCTCTGAACAATACAACAACAATAAAGATTGTATTAGGAACAATCTGAATTCTTACAACAAATTATGAGGTCCAGTTGCTGAACAGAAGTAGAAAGGAAGAGGCCACTCCTCTAAACATTTTTTGGGGGCTTCTGAATACGAAAATCATGAAATCCAGAGACAAGCATTTATCACACAAAGGAACATCAACTTTCATTTTGAAGCATTTTGAAATTTTGTCACTTAACAAATACTACCTAGGATCAGGTCCTGCCAGATTTCAGTGGTACTGTGATGCCATCCATATTTTTATGATAGAGGAGACCCAGGTCAAGCCTGTCCTACTGTGACCTCAGGAAGGACACAGAGTAGCTGCAGGTAGTTCTAGCCCACTTTCTTGTTTGTGTTCTTTGTAGCTCCATCACCATCTGAAATTACTTACATATTTTCTTTCTTCCCCAACTAGATTTCCTGGGAGCAATATCTGAATGATCTATCTGGATCACAAGCCCACCTCCTTGGCTATTGGAAAGTACAATACCTTGATTTCCAGTCCTACCAGTATTTCACTCAATAAAGAAGTAAAGGAAATAGACTGTCGTTACTAGAAGGAAGAAGAATGGGTGCTACGATCAGAAGACAATTCATGTCAGTTACAGAATGAGAGAGAGAGAAAGAGAGAACATGCAGAGGCAGAATGACCACGTTGAGCCATGACACAGGGAAGCAATAGTTCATGGAAATAGTGGGGAGTGCATTGGAATTCCTCTGGCTGTAAAACTGGGAGAATGAGTTTAGTGAGTTGAGTGCACCTGACATCTAAGATACAGGTAAATGGCTGTTGTATTTTTTGATTACTGATAGGTTGACCATTGGTCATATATTTATTGATAATAATAGTTTTACAAATTTTGTCATATTCTGCTTATTTTTCCTCTAAGAGTTTTATCATTTTTGCAAATGCTTTTGATTTAAATAGCAATGGTAACCGTTTGTGTAGTATATATGTTACATTTAATTTTCCCAGTTAATGATTTCCTTTTGATCTTCATGTTGTGGAGAAGTTTTAAATTTTTACAGCATAAAATCAAATTAATTTTCATGAAATGTTCCCTATTGTTTTTATACCAGGAAAGTTAGTCTCTTAGATCAGAAAAATAATACAGCTATAATTTCTTCTTAATTTATATTTAGGAAAATATATTTGTAATTTATTTATTTGAGAGAGCAAGAGAGCACAAGCAGGGGGAGGGGCAGAAGGAGAGGGAGAAGCAGGCTCCCCATTGAGCAAGGACCCCAGATGCAGGGTTCTATCCCAGGATCCTGAGATCATGACCTGAGCTGAAGGTAGACACTCAACCAACTAAGCCACCAGGCATCCCTTTTATGCTTTTGTTTTACTCATTTAGCTCCTTGTTACATATGGAATTTTTTTCTGAGTGCTAAGTATCTACAAGTATGTCCTCCTCTCATAGCTAATTGAGTAAATATTTATCAAATAATTTTTCCTCATGAATGGATTTGTGATGCCATTTGTGTCATTAATGAAATCCTTAAATATACTAGAGTTTATTTCTCAGCTATGTATTCTGGTTTCACAATCTATAAACTGTCATAAATACAGTATTTTTGAATTATTGATGCTTTGTAATTCATTTAAATAAGAAAAACACCTCTCCATATCAATTGCTCTAATTTTTCAGAAAAAACTTTTTAAGTAATTGTTTCTGATATTCTATTTCTTAAAGAAAGTTAGGCTGATGTTTCTCACAAAAATTTATTTTGGAATTTCGATGGAATATTTGTGTTAGAGATGAACTTACATCTTTGTGGGAAAATAATCATAACAGAAGTTGGTATTTAATGAAGGCTTTTGATGTCCAAAAGTGCTATATAAATATTATCTCATTTAATTCTCAAAATAATCTCATAGAATAAGTACTATTATGGGATTATCTGACAAATGAGATTTAGAGAAATTATTTCTCTTTCCCAAAATCACATAGCTCATTGGAGGCAGAGTCAGGGCTTAGGCTCAGGTCTGTCTCTAATATCTGTATATGAGAGAGCCCTCCAATTGCTTTGTGTGTGTGTTTTCTTTATCTTAGGAAAGTTTTATTGTTTTGTCCATAGATATTCTGTGCTTTTAAAATTAAGATTAGGGCAGCCTGGGTGGCTCAGCAGTTTAGCGCCTACCTTCAGCACAGGGCGTGATCCTGGAGACCCGGATCCAGTCCCACATCGGGTTCCCTGCATGGAGCCTGCTTCTCCGTCTGCCTGTGTCTCTGCCTTTCTCTCTCTGTGTGTCTCTCATGAATAAACAAATAAAAATCTTTAAAATAAATAAATAAATAAAATTAAGATTATTAGAAAATAAAATTAAGATTATTTCTAGATATTTTATATATACTTTCACTTTTATTTATTCTATTTCTCTATGGTTATTTGTGACATATATAAATAATGTTCATTTTTATATTTTGCAACTTAGTAATCTGTTAAAAATGCTCCCAAGGGGTGCCTCAATGGCTCAGTCAGTTAAGTGTGCAACTCTTGATTTTGGCTCAGGTAATGATTTCAGGGTTGTGAGATTGAGCCCTGTGTAGGGCTCCACATGCTGGACATGGAGCCTGCTTAAGATTCTCTCTCTCCTTCTTCCATTGTTCTTCCCTCCTCCTCTCTCCTTGTCTCTTAAAAAAAAAATGCTTTTAGTTGATTGTCTTGGATTTTCACCAGCAAAAAATGATAATTTTAATAAGATGGTGACTCTCTGTAAATTGATCCACAGATTCAACACAATCCCCAACAAAATTCCAGCTGGTTTCTTTGCAGAAATTGGCACTTAATCCTAAAATTCATATGGAAATGCAAAGGGCCCAGAATAGCCAAAGTATGAAAGGAAAAAAAAGCTGGAGAAATCATGTTCCCTGATATCAAAACTTATTATAAAGCTGCAGTAATCAAGACAGTGTGTTGCTGGCAGAAAAACAGGAATTCAGATTAATGGTAAAGAATTGAGAGTTCAGAAGAAAAAAAAAAAACATCTCTTACATTTATGGCTAATTGATTTTCAACAGGAATGTCAATTAATTTTCAACAAGGACACCCAAATAATTCAACGGGGAAAGAATGCTCTTCCTAACAAATGGTGCTGGGATAACTGGATATCCACATGCAAAAGAATGAAGTTGGACTTTTACCTCATAATGTTTATAGCAGTTTATTCAAAATAGATGACTGTCCTAAATGTAAGGGCCAGAATTATAAAACTCTTAGAAGAAAACATAGGCATAAATCTTTGTGATTTATTTTATTTATCCTGATTTCTACAAATGATCATAAGCTAATGAATAGCTCAATCTAGAGGAACTCAAACCACAATGAGATACACTTTCTACTCACAAGGATGACTAAAATAAAAAAGACAATAACAACTGCTGATGAGGATTTAGAGAAATTGGAACCCTCATACTTTGCTAGTGGCAATGTAAAATGGTGTAGCCATTTCAGAAAACAGCCTAGAAGTTTCTCAAAGATTAAACATAGCATTACCATATATACCCAGGGATTCCACTTCTAAGTATTTAACTGACAGAAATTGAAACTATATCTACCTGAAAACCTTGTACACATATGGGTATAGTAGATTATTCAAAAAGCCCAAAGTGGAAATAGCCCAAAGTTTATCAGTTAATAAATGGTTTATGTATATGTACATGCATAAAATAGAATATTAGTTAGCAATAAGAAGAAATAAAGTACTGATATATGCTACAACATGCATGAACCTTGAAGACATTATACTATGTGAAAGAAACCAGTCACAAAAAGCCACATGTTACATGATTCCAATTGTATGAAATATCCAGAGGAGACAGGTCTATAGAGATAGAAAATAGATTAGTGGTTGCCTAGGACTGGTGATGGGATGGTTGTGGGAAAAGAGGAATGATTGTTAATGGATATGGGTTTGGGGGGGGGAGCATGATGAAAATATTCTAAAATTGATTGTGGTTATGGTTGCACAATTCTATAAATGCACTAATAAATACTGAATTGTATATTTTATTTTTTTAATTTTTCAAAGGATAGCTTATTTTATTTTACTCTGTTTTGTTTTTATTTTTATTTTTTATTTTTTTGAGAGAGAGAATGCATGCATGTACACACGTGCAAGCTAGGGTGGGGGGATGAGGAGGGCAGAGGGGCAAAGGGAAAGAGAGAGAGTCTTAAGCAGCTTCCATGTTAGCTGCTCAGCCCAACCCAGGGCTCTATCTCACAGCCCTGAGTTCATGACCTGAGCCAAAATCAAGAGTCAGATGCTTAATGGACTAAGCCAGCCAGGCACCCTAGAATTATACATTTTAAATAGATAAATTACATATTACATGAATTGTATCAGTAAAGCTGCTGTAAAAAATAATTCTGTATTCTTTCTGATAGATACACCTATTATTTCCTGTTTCATTATGAAAGACAGGACAAATGTCACACAGGGAAACATACTTTCAAGGATGTTGGGTCTGGTCACTTAATGATAACCTTCCAGGTAACCTTCTACGCTTGGATCCTGCCAGACTCAGTGGATCTGGGGTGCCATTTTGTTTGATTAGCCAAAACTTTAAAAATGACTAAATTTATTGTCTTCTTATGTGCCTCTTACCTTTCCAAGTATTTTCTTTTACCTGTATTACTTCATTCAATTTCTCAACCATTATCCTCATTTTAATACATAAGTAAATTTTAAAATATTAAATAAACATGGTGGTAAGAATACAGTGGGACTGTTAGTCCTTATAAAAATTTGAGGGACCCTCAAACACTCTCACTAGATGGAAATTATAAGTTTCAAATTGTATCATTCTCAAGCAACAAAGAATGGAAATTAAAAAGTCAAGCTTCAACTCAGTGAATCCCTAAAGCCCAGTGAAATAAAGGTAAGAAAAACAAAATAGAAAATACTCCTAAAAATAACAACAGAAATTAATTAATTTTTATATCAGTTTGAGGTGAACTTAAATCTCAGAAGAAAAATCATAATACTGCTTTTAAAAGCACTCTGGGGTCATATAGTTATACTTAAACCGTATAAACTATTACAAAACCCAGAAAAGACAGGATCCTTCCAAGCTAATTCTATGCAGATAGCATAATTCTGGTAGCATAATAGAGCAAAAATAGAACAAAGGAAGAAAGCAATAGCCTACTTTCTCTCTGAGCACAAATGTATGCAGCATAAATGAAATAATAACAAATATAATGTAACAGTATATTAAGGGAATAATTTACCATGACCAAGTGGAGTGTAACCTAGTGAAGTAGGGACATAAATCAACAACATATATCTCACTAATAGCACAAAAGGGAAAAGTAAACTTGATGATGTCCTTAGTTGATAAAACGGAATTTGCTAAAATTTAACGTCTATTGATGATTGAGTAGAAAGCATTAGAAAATCTTAAAAAAAGAAAATCTTAAAAAATTGTCTCCTTTACATATCATAGAATTGACAGCCTCATATTAAATGAAGAAACACACAAGAATCAATTTCACTGAAACCAAGATTATTACAAAAATGCTGTTATCACCATCACTATTTAAGACAGTTTAAATTTTAGCCAGTGCTTAAGTAATGAAAACAGAAGATACATCTATTGGAAAGACGGAGAGAAAATTTTCAATTTTATTCACAGGCAAATTGATTATATACTTTAAAAAGCACAAGAGAATGGAATAAAAAACTATTAGAATTAATGAGAAAATTCAGTCAAGTTGTCCAGTGAAGACATCAGTGTCCAAAAATCACAGAAATAACCAGAGAATAGAATGGGAGAAAATACCACAGGTTTTTATGAGCAACTTTCATTTTTCTTATTTCAAAATAGCATGTACAAAAAAAATAGCATGTACATATTAATTTTATTTTTTCTTTAACCCAATTGTTATTTAGGAGAATGTCTTAATTTTTTTTTGTCTTAAATTTTTGAATGTCTGGTTAAGAATATTTGTCAACATTTCTGCTAAACATTTTTGTGTCATTATATTGTGATTAAAATATGGGATCTATATAATTCTGCATTGGCAAAATGTTTTAAGGCTTTTTTTTGGATTTATTATTGGTAAGTTTTTGTATATGTTACATTAAAATATAATATGGCATACTTCTTAATTCTCTAAAGATAAATATGTATCTATTAATTCCATCTAATTATATTATTTAATATTCTATTATGCTGTAGTCAAATTCCTGAGTTCTAACAGTCTATATCGTGATGTTACATTGGTTGGAATATAGCAGCTCTTTTCATCAATATAAAATTTAATATTTTTAAGACAAATTTTAACTTATTTAAAATTAATATATTTTAAAGATTTATTTGCTTTAGAGAGAGAGAAAATGCATGATTGGGGGAGGAGTAGAGGAAGAGGGAGAGAAGCAGACTCCCTGCTGAGCATGGAGCCTAACCCAGGGCTTGATCCCAGGACCCCAAGATCATGACCTGAGATGAAAAACGAGAGTCGTCCACTTATCAGACTGAGCCTTCCAGGTAACCCTAAAATTAATATTTTTTAATATTTTAAAAATTCTTTTAAGTAATCTCTACATCCAAAGTTGGGGCTTAAACCTGCAACCCTGAGATCAAGAGCTGCATACTCCACTGACTGAGCCAGCTAGGTGCTGCTAAAATTAATATTTTTAAAGCCTGATTTCTCTTTGTTTATGTATAACTGATAAATGATTTCCCATCCTTTAAATTGTCATTGCAGGTCACTTTTGTTTCATGCATCTTTTCTTAATTGTTGAGTAACAATTCTTTCTGTCTTGGTCTCTCTTGTAGTTTGCCTTTTAAGAGAGGAGCTTAAATCAGTTAAGCTTACTATCATAGCTCTTACACTGACCTTATTTGTATTGTCTTGTATTTTCTAATTTTTATATGTACTTGAAGTCTACTGTCTTTTACTATAAAAATATTAATACAAATAATTCATAATGTTAATTGGTTTCTTACAATGTGTTACATGTTTTACATAGCATATCACATTTAGTTTGAAATACAATTTTTTGAGTAGGAACTATTAAACATATTTGGTTTTGTTTTTTATTTTTTTTTAAATATTTTATTTTTACTTATTTGAGTGAGAGACCACGCGTGCATGTGAGAGAACACGAGTGGGGGGAGGGGCAGAGGGAGAGGGAGAAGTAGGTGAGGTGGGGCTCCATCCTCAGACCCTGAGCTGAAGGCAGACACTTAACTGACTGAGCCAGCCAGGAGCCCCAAAACATATTTGTTTTACAGAGAAGCCAAATCAAAGTCTATCAGAGAAGTTGATTAATTTGTCCCAGATCACACAGCCAGTATGTGTCAAGGTCAGGTGTGGACCAAGATCATACTTTCTTATTAGTTCAGTTGTTTCACAATTCAATAGTGTCTACCAAATAGGTTATTTAAAACAAAAAGCAAAAAGCAGGGATGCCTGGGTGGCTCAGTGGTTGAGTGCCTCCCTTCCACTCAGGGCGTGATCCTGGGTTCCTGGGATCGAGTCCCACATTGGGCTTCCTACATGGAGCCTGCTTCTCTCTGCCTGTGTCTCTGCTTCTCTCTCTGTGTGTGTGTCTCATGAATAAATAATAAATAAAATCTTAAAAAAAAAAAAAAAAAAAAGCAGGGATCCCTGGGTGGCTCAGCGGTTTGGCGCCTGCCTTTGGCCCAGGGCCCGATCCTGGAGCCCTCGGATCGAGTCCCGCATCAGGCTCCTGGCATGGAGCCTGCTTCTCCCTCCTCCTGTGTCTCTGCCTCTCTCTCTCTCTCTCCCTCTCTCTGTCTATCATAAATAAATAAATCTTAAAAAAAAAAAAAAAGGAAAAAAAAACGTTCTGGTCTTGGTGTTTAGAGAAGAGAGGTCATTTTTAAATTCCTATTTTAATAATTTTCTTTTTTGCTCTAGTACTTTTGTTGTTGTTTTTTTAATGATTCAGTCTTTAATTCATCTGAAATGTTTACACATAGATTAAGGTAAGGATAAAAGACAATCATTTTGAGGGATGACTGAGCCTAAGTGGCTCAGTCAGTTGAGCATCTGCGCCTGGCTGGGGTCATGATCCTGGGATCCCAGGATCGAGCCGCGTGTTGGGCTGCTTCTCCCTTTCCTCCTCACTTGTTCTTTCTGCTGCTATCTCTCTCTCTCTCTCTCTCTCAATAAATAAATAAATAAATAAAATCTAAAAAATAATAATTTTGAAATGTATAGCCAATTAATTAAATGTTATTTAATCCTATCCTTTTCTGATAGATGAAAAATACCCTAAATCGAGATACATATATTGGTGAATTTCTCTCCTGGTGCATCCACTTCTGGGCCCTGTTGCATCATTTGCACTCCACTTTGGTGGGTCTTGAGGTCAGATTCCCCTCATTATTCTTCATTTTCAAAAATGTTTTGGGCAGTGGCTTCCATATGTGATTTTGATGACTGTGACATCAATTGTCCCCAGTTTCAAGGGCAGTGGCTAGAAACCACGTTAAATTGAGCGTCATTTTAAGTTGGAAGTTATTCGTGAACCTCCTTTCAAGGAACATGAAGCAATAATTCATCTGGTTCTTTAAAATACGGAGCCAACTTTGTGCACATATTGAAAAAAAAAAGAATTAAGAATGTTGTTGGTCTCAACGGCTAGCTAGATTAAATTTGCTAACATAGACAATTTGCTTTCTTCTAAAAAATACCGTGTCCTCCCATTAAAAATTACAGCCTATGTGTAGGGCACCTGGGTGTCTGTTGGTTGAGCATCCAACTCTTGATCTTAGCTCAGGTCTTGATCTCAGGGTCACAAGTTCAAGCCCTGTGTTGGGCTCCACACTGGGCATAGAACCTACTTAGAAAAAAGAAATTACAGCCTGGGGATTAGGCCATCTCATTATCTGAGCTCTGCAGTGAGAGGTAAGCAAAATTCTGACACCCTTGGGTGGTGGATAAAGGGTAGATCTAGTGGTTGAGTTTGGGAAGATCCCACCCTGGAGAATCTTCCTTTCACCCCAGAAGACAACTTTCCTTTCTAATTAGTTGTGAAGAATCGCCCAAGATGCACTTGGCAAACGCAAACTCCCCAAACTCCCCAAACCCAGTCGAAGAACTAACTGGACTGAGTTTCACAGATGTTGTTGCCTACCCTCTTGCCTTGAGCAAAACTACAGGCCAATCATCACCACAGGCTGGATTAGCCTCCGTTGCAACGGAAATGGGCCCCTGGGATAATCCTTGGTTGTCTGTGGTAGGTTCCTGATGTCATTTGTCTGGATACTTTCTCCTTGGCCTAATGTAATAGTGCACAGTAGCTTCTTAAATCATTAGCATGACGGAGTCAGTGGAATTCCCCTGTAGCTGAGTGACAGTGGGAGCATACAACCAAGGCTCTGGTTCCTTGGGAATTTTTCTGATTTTTGCCATCTCTTAGTCAACTTTACATATTGTACTTACCTTGGTCTTATTTAGAATAAAAGTTCAAAGCCATCAATGTAGCCGAGAAAGCACAGGCTGTAAGCCGGTCACACCTGAGATCAGATCTCAGCTCTGTCTTGTTCATTAACTGGAGGTCCTTGGATGTCTCCCTTAATGTTTCTTTGTTCCAGTTCCCTTACCAGTAAAATGATAACTTTATTGCCTGCCCCCTCCTTCCCAGAGTGGGTTTGGGGTTTACAGTCCCCATGTGATGATAAGTGCCTGGAATGCAAAAGATGCTCTGGAAGTAGTGGATGTTGATTAGGATTCATCTGTTTTGCTGCAAATATGGGCGGGTTTGCCTGAAAGTGAGGAATTTCCCAGAATGAAAAACAATTAGTGTTAATACTGTGACAGTTTTAGGAAAGTGGTGTCAGTCACCCTAAAGTAGGGAAACGAGAATTCCAGAGGCCTCTGCCTTTGAAATGCTTGTGATTTACAGTGGAGAAGACAAAAGCAGGGAATCTGGGCTCTCCATACCATAGTAGGCTTTGCCAATATTCACACCTCCCCCTACCGCAGTGAGCACTGGAATTGAGAGTGTTGGTCAGTACTGGCTAGAGGAAGTGAAACCTATTTGATTTCTTAGTGCCCAGGTTTTCTGAAATTCACTCTTTCTACAAAACGTTGTGTTTTTACTTTTGTGACAATGGACTTCAGCGAGGCTTTCAGAAGTTAAAGCTGGTTCACACTCATTTGAGAATTTTTGCAGATTTCTCTGGAAGTGTTAACACTTTCATGACAGGAGAATCGACAGCCCCGCAGAGTGAATACTACTTTTAACAAATTAAGAATTAAAAGAGAAAGAATGGCTCAGTATTGGGGAAGGGCTCAAGTTACATCATGCCAGCTCTGGAAGAGATACAAAGAACTTCCTTCCAAACAGGTTTGCTTAACTCAGGAATATTTTCCAGAAATTCTTTGAAAGTCATTGGGAAATAAGACACATTTTCTTTGTCCAGGATGATGATGTTCTAGAAGGAAAACGAACAGAGAAAAGGATAGGGCTGGGTGGGGCCATAGACATTTCTTCATCAGTTCCCTTAATTTATAGTTTTAATAACCTTTCAATGCCTTTTCCAGCCCAATGGCTTCAAGTGCTGAAAATACCTTCATGTAAACACCAACAGTGCTGATGTATTAGGTTTTGTTCAAAATTCAAACTCCTCAATATTCCCAATAATCAGAGCTATTGTCTTGACAGTAGTGATGGACAAAAATGAAACCAGAGAGCATACTGAGAGAGAAGAGGCAGCCAGACACTCGGATGCGGGTGCTTGTATCAATGCATTGTCCCCTCTCGCTGTGACCTGAAGTCATTCCTTCCAACGCCTAGTCACAGCATTTGCTGTTTCCCCAGGGATTTCCTATGGCTTACCAGCCAAAGAACAGAGTTTGGAGTCATGTGCTGCTTTAAACTTGACCTTGCTATTTTCTATCTGTGTGAACTTGGGTGAGTTATGCGTCCTCTCTGAGCTTCATATACAAAATACTCGCATCCCCTAGATACATTCACGATGAATGTAAATTAAATACCTTTAAACTCCCAGAGCTTTGATCCTCTGTGCATCACTGACACTCTGAATATATTCAGCTTTATATTCTTAGACAACATTTTGTGTACTTGTGCTCTATCCCAAGGGAATTCTAAGTACCCTGAGGGTGGGACCAGGTACAGGAATGTCGTGTAATGTTCAGCATGGTGCTGGGCACACGGCAAATACCCAATAAGTGAATTTTTATTTAACAAACTCTTATCAACCTTGGACCAGCTTATTAATGATGATGAAATTCTAATGTGATGTGAAAAAGGGAGTTGACCAGCCATAAATAAATGGCTTAATACATTATGGTATATTCCATTAGTGGATCATTATATGGAAATTAAAATCATGCTTTTAAAGAAAAGTTAACAGAGGTGGCCCATGAGCCGATATTATATGAAAAGGGCAGGACACATTATTGTCTATTCTGTATCTTATCAACACTGCAATGTATATGAGCCAAGAAGAAAAAACTGGTAAGATATGTATCACAATATTAGCAATGCTTACATCCGGGTAGTGGAATTACTTTTTTTTTCTTCTCGTTCATGTTTGTTCAAATGATCTACAATGAACATGCATTATTTATTCAGAAAAAAAATGGGTAATTTTTTTAATGGAGAAGGAGGGGTACCCCATTATAAAATGAATTTCCCAAGGATCCTGCCAATCCCGATCTGGGGACACTGAAATTGTTGGCCTTGTTCCCATCACAGCCCACCCCATGTAGTATCAGTGCAGTTTGTGTTATCTTATTGCATTAAATGCTCACCTCGAGGTTAAGAAGAAATGGAAAGGGAAAAAAAAATTCTTGCAGGGACTTGGTCACTTATTTCTAAATCTCTTGTCAGATGCCCTTGAGATTTCAGGGTCTTAAATGGGGGCCTCTCTGCTTCGTTCCATTACCAGGTAAGTGGCAATTCTTGATCTCTGGCATCCTCTTTGACAACCTCTGAAAATACATAGCTAAAGGTAGAAAGGTGTCCCAGGTCAGAAAGCACCTCCAAACACCCAACCCTTAGACTGTGTACCTGAGAGTAAGTCTGATAAAGTGGTTCAGGGTCAAGGTGACATGATGTTGTCACTGTGAGCTCTGTGACCTTGGGTAAACTGTTTAACTGCTCTGAGTATCATCTGCAAAAGGAGGGGTGATAACCTGACCTCATCCACAGGGAAATTGCGAAGATTCAATGCTATCATGCTTGTCACATTCCTAACCGAACACACGGAGGATAACCACCACTGTAGATCCTATCAAACCAGTGTGATTTGGTGAAAGCAGCACTGGCTTTGTCCCTGCAAGCCCACTTCACCACTTACTAGCTGTGTGACAAATTGGATCAACTAACCTGGTTGAACATTAGTCATCACATCTGTAAAGTGGAGCCCATAATGCTAACTTTCAAATGTGGTTTTAAGGAGTAGAGAGCATGAGTGTAATAGCTACGATAGCCTGTGGAAGCCAGGCAGGTGAAGTGAATTAGTGAGATGGATTGAGTGTGACAAACTGAAGAGCCTCCAAGCAGGGTCTCCATGACTGGGCACCAGCCAACTGTTACCATCCAGGGATTCAGAAATTGAATTGTTGTTAGGTTTGATTTGTTAAGAGAGGCATGAAAATTTTAATTTGAAAATCAGTTTTTAAAAGTTAGCATATAATTAGAAGTTTTTCAGGCAATGTGTAGGTCACCAGTGGTAGATGAGATTCCCACTTGTTTATTCACACCCTTCACCATGGGACTTTGCAGGAGGCAGAGTAGATCTCCCCACCCAACTGATGTTGGGCTTGTCTTTGTGACTTGCTTTGACCAGCGGATACAGGGAGAATAGATAAGTGTAGATGATTTGGCTTATCTTTTCACTTTTTCCAGAATCCACCAAGATGGGAGCATGCTCTGGGAACCCACTGTCCCAAAAAGAGATCTGAGGAGCTGACCTGATACAGAATTGCCCTAGGTGACCCACAGCGCCATGAGTGAGAAAAATAAGATGTTTGTTGTTGTAAACTGCTGAGGTTAGGATATTACTACAAAGCAAAACCTAACTCATGCACTACTCTTGGATTCCCAGGTTGAGACCACCCAAGTAAAGCACCTAGCAAGTGACTGACATGTAATGTGTACTTAATAATGGTTGCCCTTAGGATTATTTGGGGCATGACAAATCTGTTGGGGTTCCTATAATAGAAGTTAGGCTTAGGCCAATGCCTTGTGAAATGCTTTGTGTATGTGTGTGTGTGTGTGTGTGTGTGTGTGTGTTGATTTGACCCCTGAGAAACTTGAACACACCCATCTATTACCATCTTATATACCTGCAGAGATAACTGTCACCCTACATCGTGCCTTAGGATTACAGACTGTGTGAAACTTAACAGCCATTATCCTGTTAAGTTTTGCACAGTGGTTTCATAATTTCTTGCTTGGGAGTTCTAACTGTATCTGTTTCATTAACATGTATGCTAGAACTACATATTAAGAATTCAGGTGGAAATTATTCAACTGCTCAGACCTGGGAAAGTCTAATGGGACAGTGAGGTGTGTTCAGCAGCATCAACAAAAGCTTGTAAGGAAAGTGCTGTGGTGGAAGCAAGGACCAAGTGTGTCTTGGACCTCAGAGGGACCAGGAGACCCTGACCAGAACAGGAGAGGCAGCTCTGCAGATATGAAAATCAAGCTGGGCTTTTAAAGATGAAGAACTTTGGTAACTTAAGAAGGTGGGGGACGGCGTTCTAAGGAGGAAGAACAGGCAAAGTCACTTGTGACATGAGGAACTGCTGTAATCAGAAAATTGGGAGGAGCCTAGCTGGATGGCGAATCAAGTGCAAGTGGGGAGGGGCTAAAAGCACAACAGCAAGGTAAGCGGGGATCAGGGTGTGAACTGCACTGGATGATGTCGGTGTTTGCTTCAGAGGATGGCTGCCATCAGTCTCTCCCCTTCTGTACGCACACACCACTTATCCCTTGAAGAGTAGAGGCCATGCCTCCAGGCCTTGGATCTGGGCGGCTTTGATGTATAGCACAGAGAAGAAGTGATGTTTCGTCAGTTCCAGCCCTGGCAATTTATGTTTATCCTCATTTGGGATGCCAGCTCTTGGAACATCCCCTCTCAGAACCCACATTCTGTGAGAACTCTGTGGAGAGATTACATGAAGGCACTCCAGTCACCAGACCTGGCTAAGCTCCTACTTCATAGCCAGCAGTGTGAGTGCACCATCTTGTCTGTTCAACCAGGTCAAGGCTCCGATGACTCCAGCCCCAGTATGTATGAGCCTTTAAGTGCAGACCACCCAGCGGAGGCCGATGAGCTCTCAAAAGGGTAACTGATAATAATAGATCGTCCTCTTGAGTCTCTTAAGTTTTGGGTTGATTTGCTATGCAGCAATAGAAAACTAGAACAGGTGTCAAATAATTTGTCCAAGGCATCAGCTGTAATGACTTAAAAGACTTGGGTGTGGGATAAACTAGAAGTTCTCTTAGCAGTACTCAAGAGGCAATAAGAAGCAATAAAGTAGTGGTTTCCTATATGTCCTTTGGCTCTTTTGCTATTGTACTGAACATTTTCCTCAAAATGCTAATATTCTAGAGAAGTATAGATGTTGTAGAAAGGATGCAGGCTCTGTAGTCAAGGGACATCCAGATTCAAATCCCAACTATGTCACCCATGCATTATGAGATGAGACCAGTCACTTAATGGAGTAGACTGTGACCTGCCAAGATGCCCTTTCTGAGACCAGCACACCTATGCCAGGACACTATGACTATTGCCTTCTAGATGGCCCTCTTCTCTGCAGAACTGCTCTGAACTGATGGGGACCACCTTGTTCCAAAGGGTACAGTCTCCTATAGCCTGGGGATGGCTCCAGCCAATGACTGACTGGTACAAATATGCAAAAGTCTGGCAGCTTAGCTAGCTCAGGAAAAGACAGTTCTGCAGTGGGGTCTATGTTCTGAGTCCTCCCTTCATGGACCAGGTCCAGAAAGTAGACTACATGAGTCCATAGCTTTTATAAACTCCTTCCCCTTCCCTATTCTATACCTCCCACTTCCTGGAGAAAGATTCCCTTTATTTTACCCAACGAACACTCTGTCAGTAATCTTGTGCCTCCAGATCCTGATCTCAGGCTCCATTTCTAGGAATCCCACCCGAAGACATGTGGCCTCCCTTAGCGTCTCTTTTTCAAATTCCCTTTTCCAGAATTTGCCAAGATGATAAGTTAAAATCACCAATTTAATTAAGTGCCAACTTAATACGCATCCAACAAATGCTAACAGATTTCATCTCTCCTATTCCTCACTGGTGGAAAACAGTGGAAAAACAAGAGGGAATTTCTTTAAACAAAAAAGTCCTCAAGTGAATTTGCCATAGTCTTGTATAGCAACTTTTGAGAAAAATAGGCAAGCAAGGCATTGATTTTTAAAAATGAAGACATTAATGCCAACTTTGTGAACTTCTGAGGATTAGCTGAAATAATATCTGTGGACCTTAAGTAGGGTTGTTTGGTGCAGAATAAACACTCAGCGAGTGGAAGTCACCGCTCTTGCCTTTGCCAAGCCCCAGAAGCACAGGCGATATTTTCCTTGCTCATTGTTGTGTCCTCAGCCAGTACGTGCCCAGCACAGTGCAGGCACCCCCACATCTGCCCAAGCGAACTGCAATGAGTAGGGAAAGGAATCAGACTTTACAAAGGACTGCACAGCTTTCACAATTCCACTCCATTTGTAGTCAGGTGATAAATCCAAGCTCCAGACTTCTCATAATCGTGGGCAGATTTCTCCACCCATGCTCACAAACAACCAGACTCGCTTGCTTTGGTCGTTAACACAGTTTATTATTGGCACACTTATCAGTAAAGCATACATAAAATACAGCTGTTTTATAACACACGGAGCCACTGTGTCTTTACATGTGTGGAAGAACATATTAATATGCAAATGGAAAAAATTAGTTCTCTTATAAAGTTTCACATAAATACACTGGAATTGCCCCAAAAGAAAAATCCCCATAAAAGAATCAAGTGAGGGCTTTACAAAATATCATACAAGAAATATACTATGAAAAGAAGCAACAGTCAACTCAGATACAATAAAAAACACAAAAAAGTTTCAGGTTTATTAAACTGCCCACAAAATTAATGGATTACATGGCTTGAAAAGATTTGGATCAACAGCAATTTTACAAACGCCTAAGTTCTCAACGGGCCAGGTGTCTTTCTTTACATAAAAATGCGCCTTGGTGTCTTCGATGACAAAAAAGACATTTCTTGTTTCAGCACTTGGGCTCAACTGAACCAACTCGGGTTGGAGAACAAATTGATATTAGCTCCCCCATCAACTACCCTGCTAGGCCCTCTTAGCTGTTACCCAATGAAAGAAAAGAAGGAAAATTAATAATAATAATAATAATAAGGAATACACTTAAATTACTGTCCAAAAGCTGATTTTTTTTCTTTTCTTTTTTTACTGAAACAAGAAACTCTCAGATGCAAGTCAAAAAGCAGAAAATATTTTACAATATTAAAAAGTCATCTGTAGTTAGGGTCGGCATATAATGAGGCCCTGAGCACTGAGGGCGTATTGACAATATGGCCTTCCATTGGATGGGGGTGGGTGGGGGTGGGGGTGGGGGTGGGGGTGGGGGGTTAGGGGGGGTCGTTAACAAACACGTGGTTAAACACCGAGCCAGGAGAAGCGCGAGCCTGCCCTCTTGATTTAATTACGATCAGTGCCAGTCTCTGCGTTACCTGTGAAGGCCTCCAGGGAAGGGTCATGGAAGTTTATTGGAATAATCCTCTCCATTCAAAAAAGACCAAAAAAAAAAAAAAAAAAAAAAAAACCCAAAAAACAAAAAAAGGAAAAGAAAGAAAGAAAGAAAAGAAACTCAAAACTCAGGTCATTGTGGTTTAGAAACAGGTTTTTGCGTGGAAAAGTTTTCATTTCGCCTCCTTCCTCTCCTGTAAGCAGGGATCTGCAAGCGTGGGTGCAGCCCACGGCCCACGGCCCACGGCCCACGGCCCACGGGGTGCGGGTGCGGGTGCGGGTGCGGGTCCGGGTGCGGGTGCGGGTCAGTCTCACTGGGGAGCCTGGGGCGGGGCGCTTTCTGATTTGGTCTCCTGAGCGGCGGGGGGTTTACTGCTCCAAGGGCTGCTGTTCCCCAGGGCGGGGGGGCTGTTGAAGTCTTCCTCGTCGTCCACGCCGTTGGCCGCGTCATACTGCGTGTTTTCTAATCTAGTGATTAGCCTTTCGTCCTCGTCCCCAAACTCACCTCCCATCAGAGTTGGCTCTCCTACCACCATCACATCCTGTGAACAGCAGCTGACATTATTACAGGGAAACCTTGGGACAAGAAGCTCAGCTTAAAACACTAGTGGGAGGAGCTGGGGGGTCTGGGACCGACGCGCTCGCGTGCTGTGCCCCGGGGTCAAGTCTCAAAGTCGGGGGGCGGGGCCGAGACGCATATTTGATTTCTACAGGAAATAAACATTGCCTCCTGACGTGGAACAACCACGCGAGTTTATGTCCTTACTGCGCAGCCTGACACCGGAGAACGAGCAATGCTAGCAATCTGCAGAAATAAAAAAATGGATTTTTCAAAATTAAAAAAATCCACGCTTTGAACTTGCCGACATTGGGGACTTCAGAGAGGGCTGTGGAACCTTCTGCTGGGCGCCTTCCAATACCTCCAAAAAGCCTCTGAATGGCTTTGGAAACCAGCAGCCAGCACGGGGAGGATGCAGGTCTACAGTATTCACGCGACTCATTCCAAATGGCTTTCTCTCTGTCCCAAGGACGGTATACATTTTAATTGAAGACAGAATCTCTCTTTTTTCTACTCAGCCAGGCCCTTTTATGCAGCCAATATCCTTGACATTCTGCTACTTAATTATGGTAATTAATTTAGGTAAAGTTTTCGATAAAAACAATGTTCACACTGATTTGACAATTTGCATAGCTAATTAAGTCATTAGCAAAAACCTGCTGATTGCCAACAAGCCCTGAATTTACCATCTGTTATTTCATGGTGCCTGTCACCTATCCCCGCACAGGCAACCCTGCCACCAATCTGGGCGGTAAAGAGAACCAGTCTGTCCAGCTGGTGCCATAAAAGGAAGATGAAGAGCGCTAATTATAATTACATTGATGAAGCTGGTAGTCATCAGAAATGGAAGCGTGCGAGAAGAATCCATCTAATCACTCCTTTAAGTACAAATTGTCCTTCCATGCAAACAAGGAAGCCACCTACTGTAGCCAGGAGCATCCTGGAGGCCACTGCTGGAGAGGCACTGGGGGATGGGGGATGAGGGACGGGGGATGGGAGAGAAGGATGCATACACAGGGCACAACTCTGGCCTCTTTGTTCAAAGGGGGCCATATGGGGGTGATGGGTGACCTGGGCACGGGGCAGGACACCTGTCAGGTGATACTGCTGGGCAGCCTGTGAGCAATAGTCTACTCAAAAGTGCACTGACTCCAGGAGAGTGCCCGGTGCTATCAGCTTCTACCCCTGCCAGAAAGAGCAGGGCTGAGGCACATGCTTTTGGAGATGTTATTAAGGGTGCGTGTCCTGACAGGGAGGCTAATTGGACAAAATGCTTTGGTAAATGGGCAAAAATTGTCCACACTGGAGCAGGAGAGGCTTTCCTGGGACAGTACAGTAGAACACTGCCTTTGGTCAGGAGGAGGTCCAGCAGGCCCTCCAGTTCCTTCTAGAATTCTGAAGGTGCCAATTGAATAGAACCCTTAATTGCCACCTGGTCGATTTCAGAGTGGAAAACCTTGTTGGCTTGATTGATTGATTCCCTGAGAATTATGGGGGAGATAATCAATAGATTTCCAAACTGTGTTTTCTGACTAGTCACTCTTGTGATTTGACACACATGACTTTAAAGAGCATTAAGTAAATGCCTCAAGTACAAATTGGGTAAACTCAGCAATATAGGTACTGGCAGGAAAATCAGCAGTGTGCTTCGAAGAACGTATTGATTATGCAGCAAAGAGCCAGACGTGACACGGACACAGAAGGAGGACTCACAAGGACTCGAGGTGAGGTACAACATAGACAGGACTCTGATTGGCAAGAATACGGACAGGACTGGAGATGGAATGTGCTCTCCAGAGAGGAGAGGATGTTATCGGGTTAGCCAACAAAGGTAGGGAGAAAGAGTAGGGCAAGTTTGGGGAGAGGGTGACATGAGTTAATCTCATTTTGTGACTTTTGTGCAGCACATTTTGGAGGGGTTAGAAAACACATGCGTGAGGTGTCACAGGGCAGGAGAAGGGCGTGGGGACCGACCACGTGGGTCTGCATTAGTATTGTGAGTCCAAGGTCATCGAGAGAGGCTGGGACAGTGTGGGGAGGTAAGCATCATTTGGAAACAGAGGAGAAAAATAAGAAGGCAGCTTAAGCGTGACATTAGAAAAAGGTTCTCAACACTCCAGGTGCCTTCATCGCATCAGAAAAATAACAGTCATTCAAGAAAAGTACTATGAAAATAGTGATTTGAATCATTCCAAATGGGGCTGAGATAGGTTGGTAATGTTTGGAATAGCCGGAAAAGATGCCCAGGCATAGATCCTTGGCAGCATCAGAGATTTCAGAGAGGTGCCACATTCGCCTTCCTGATTATGACAGAAAATCCTTAGCCAGATACATAATCCTGTGTTTACGAGTGTGAGTGATTGATAGATGGCAAGCTATGAAAGAGGCGTGTGCTAAGGGCTTCCTATGCACATAGATACTTGAGGCCACTTACACAAGTATGCACAGGGCTCTACCTGGCTCTACTAAACCTGCGGACGAGACGAGTGGTTCTCTGCTCAGGTGCTCTCAGGTTTGTTATCCTTACACAAAATGAATGGAGACATAGTGCACGTTCTGGGCTGCCTCTCACTAGTGGATGTTGGCTCCATTTACCCCACCCCCACATTTAAAAAAATCCCCCCAACATTCAACATCGGTAGTGAGAGAGAGGTGCATTTCCTTCCCATGTCTGCTATCTCGTGTGTCCCACAGGAGGCAGGGCTGGTCTGTCTGAGAGTGACCCAGATGCCCTCGGCTCCCCATGAGGCAGACCTCTGCTCCTCGCTGGAGGCCTGGAGGTGCCACCAGCTCTTGCCCATGTCACATCTTCTCACTAATCCCCCGTGCAAGGACCACCAACCTCTGAGGAGGACTGGAAGTGACTCCTTTCAGGGCCCCTCAATGCTTCTCCTTAAATTGGCCAGAAGGGGTCACTGCTGTTGAATGACACAGGTCTCCATCCCTCCCAGGGTTGAGGCTGCAGTTCGGGATCGCTCCTAGCCCCTGCTCATGGAGTGAGAAGCAGAATCCAAGGATTAAACCCTAGTCCTCGCCAGACACACACGTTGCTGCCATGGCAGCTAGGCGGACCACAGCTGTGGTCACGGTGGCACATAAAATCTGGTCGTGCCTGTGAACGAGGCAGCCGTGGCTGCAGATCACGTTCTATTTTAACAGTAAAATCTTGTTGGTAATTCAGTACACAGGGTTAAAAGATGTGGCCACTACAAGCCAGACAATGTTTATCATTTAATGTTCATTCAACTGGAGCGCACACAGAAATGTGCACATTTTTCCTAACCTAGTTGCCTTTCCCTGCCCCTCTTGGCCATCTGTAAGTTTTACTTGATTAAAACCTCTTTAATTGCATGGTGCGGGGATCGTGCTGAAATTCTGCTCTCGCTTTCTAATGGTGCCTTCTTACCAAATCCAAAGGGTCTCAATCCATTAAGAACCCTTCTGGACACAGGTATCCACTAAGATGCAAGTGCTGGGCTGGAGAATAAGAGCATAAGGGAGTAGAACAAACTATGTGCCCTTTAAAATAAAATTGAGATGTTTCCAACTAGGCCAGGTATGTCAAAATACATGACACTTATGCCACTATTCTACTCCTGAGGAAGACATCACTAATGGAAGGCCCACCAAACTCAGGCTAGGCCTCAGAATCCTACTCGGTGCTGGACCCTGTTAGCTGATACCAGGAGACTGAGCTGGCAGGAAAGAGGAAACCTCTTGGCCATCCCTTAAGTAGATGCTGAGCTCCTCAATAACAGGCTGGGTTTTTGTTGTCGTTTCTTGATTCTTGGTAAAGTGTGGGGCACATAGTAGGAGGTCAGGAGACATTTGTTGAACTGAACTAAATTCTTGCAGCCATTGTGCCTTTTAAGTACCGATGTCACAGTTCCTGAACTCTCTGGAATGTACTCTCATTCGCTAGGGGAAACTGACAAATGTTAGTTTCTAAAATTCTAGGAGTAGATGAATAATGGGCTACTTCTGAGCACTTTGGGGTTGATTTATTTATACCAGGCCATTTTCTCTATGCATTTTCCAATTTAACCAGGAATGGGCCTAACTTATTGGTATTTTAATAAAAAGACTCTTTTTCTTCTTTGATTTTTTTTTTTTTTTTTTTTTTGGTCTGACTCTTTAGCCCAGTTCAGAAAACAGAGGTGAGTCTGGCATTATTTAAAGACTATAATTCCTAGCAGCCTTAAAATTAAATGGTACCTTCCCCACAGGCTGGCCACTCTCTCCATGACCCTTTCTTTCTAGTGCAATAAGGATGAAAACCATACCCTCTGTCTATGGAAGACAGGAGAAAAGTGGCCCAGGGGGTTCTCAGGTACCGATGGGGTTGGTTTTAGCCAAAGAAAACGGACTGATGGAAAGTGGGTAAAAGTGGGTTGGGGACAGGTTTGAAAGACACATTTAGAAGTCAGTGGAGAATCCCCATGAAAGAAGGGTCCACTCTCACATGGAGAGAGATGTGAGGACAACAGACCAAGGGTGGGAAAAGGTGAGAAACAGGGGGAAAAGTCAAATTGCATTGGTGGAGGGAAGTAATAAGAAATAGAGCACATTTCCCAAGACATGGTATCTAGAGGATATCCATGAAGCACCACGGAAGTGTCAGGGCTCAAACGACAGTCAAACGCCGGGTGACGGGGTGGTATGACAAGGGCAGCAGAGAAGGAGTGCCCACAAGTAATCGTGGAGGGGACGTGCGACAAGAAATGCTTAGAGGAGTGAGAGAATTTAAAAGCAATAAATGACACTGGGCTGAGGGATTTGGAGTTAGGAAGTAATTGAGCAGACAGGACAGAACTTGAAATTAAAAGTAATAGGAGATGGAGAAAGACGAAGAAAGGGCCCACACGGTGTACTATCTGGGGACACCCATCAGCTGTCAGCCTTGGAGTTCAAAGAAGCCCCCTTTTACGTGGCCCATTTCCTTGGTCAAGACCCAGAAATGAAAGAAAGGGTCAAGAGGTCAAGAGAGTTGAGACCAAACCAGGGGCCGACCCTCCCCCTGAGCTCATGAAATGGGTAAAGTGGAATCCACTGAGCTGCATTTTTAGTGGCCAGGAGTTAATTACCTGAGTCTTAAAATACGAAGGGACACCCATGTCGGGAAGGCCCAATCCAATTACAATACGGAGCCTGAACGCCAGGAGCAAGTTTCCAGTGGAGCACAGGGTCTCCAGTGATGGTGCTGAGAGCCCCTTCTGTGCCACCAGGCATTGCCGCTAAGTGATATTTTAATTAAACCTTAAGTGACATATCTCCTGTCTGTGACTCTGACGGCTTTTTAATTCAGGTCCCTGCGCAGCACAGACTCTTAATATTCCTCCCTGATTCCCAGGTTGCAAGGGAAGGTTTCCAAGGCAGAGCTCCTCCCCCCCATCCCACCCCGGCCCCCCACCCGGCCCTCCCCCGCCCTCAACCGGCGTTTGGGGCTCAAGGAGGCTTTCACGTGGGCCCCTGCAGGTGGAAGGCAGGCAAGGCAGGATTTCAGGCCTAAAAGGAAAGCGAGACTTACAGGTACCTGACTGGACAGACTCAGGTTGGCGGCCGGCGTCTTCTTCTTGCTGCCGGTGCTGTTGGCGTTGTTTCCGGCGCTGCTGTTGGAAGTGCTGCTGGTAGAGTTTTTCCTTTTTCTCCGTTTGGTTGTCGGCTGCCTTGTGGGTTCTGCTGCACAATGAAAAATGGACACGGAGGATCAGTTCCAGGGCGACGGTCAGAATAGTGTCCCTCCAAGGACGCCTTGCTGGTACCCTGAAAAGGGTCGACTGGAAATTGTTTCCATTTCTTTTAACTTGACACAGAGGGAAGGGAGGAAGCCCTTGTTTTATCTGTAGCACAAAATGCGTGCAATTCTCTTCTTTGGTATCTAGATAAAATGATTTGTGTTTCATTGTGTTATATATGTGTCTGGAATCTATTAATATACCTTAGGGGGCAGCCTCAAATACCACTTTTATACTGGAGTTAAAAATATTATCGTTACAGAATTGGGTAAAGCATTTTTCTCTGGGCTGTTGTTTCCTTTAAAAAAAAAGATTAAAAAAAATTAAAAATTAAAAATTAAAAAAAAAAAGATTTTATTTGTTTATTTGAGAGAGAGAAAAAGAGAGCGAGAGAGTGCAAGCGAGGGAAGGAGAAGAGGGAGAGGGAGAAACAGGCTCCCCACTGAGCAGGGAGCCCCATGGGGGGGCTTGATCCTGGGACTCTGGGATCATGACCTGAGCTGAAGGCAGATGCTTAACCAACTGAGCCACCGAGGCACCCCTGGACTATTGTTTCTTTAGAGCAAAAGGAGGGCCCTGGGTTCCCTCGGGGGTAAGGGGCCTCTGAGGTGTAAGAGAAAGGACTGAAACCAAGCTAAGGTGGTGGACCAGTGTAGTAGCAGCGTCTCCTGGTAGCGCCCTGTTGCACCCCAGTGCCATCACACCTAGAGATGCTTAAGTACAAAGAAAGGGAGGCATGAGTTCTGTCAGCCATGAATGTAGAACGTAGGGTCCCAAGCTCAGTATGGTCCTCAGGTTGCATGGTTTGGACACCGATGTTTAAAGAATGCTACTAATTTCAAAGTCCCTGGGTGTTAAGATGTCTTAGTGTGCCACAGCCGGCATATTCACGAAGAGGGACTAGATCTTTTCAAGAAAGTCCTGTTTAGGGCATCCCCGTGGCTCAGCGGTTTAGCGCCACCTTCAGCCCAGGGCGTGATCCTGGAGACCAGGATCGAGTCCCATGTCGGGCTCCCTGCATGGAGCCTGCTTCTCCCTCTGCCTGTGTCTCTGCCTCTCTCTCTCTCTCTCTCTCTCTCTGTCTCATGAATAAATAAATAAAATCTTAAAAAAAAAAAAAAAGAAAAAAGAAAGTCCTGTTTAGAAACAGAGGAAAATATTTTGGACTGGATGGATGGGCAATGTTTTCATGAAAACATAGGGACCCGTGGTGATGTGCAGTCAGATGAATAGTATTTATTTATATATTATGTAGTGAGTGTTACTCAATGTTTTCATGTTCTTCATGGTTTCTTTGTCATGACTATTTCATATTCACAGCAACTCTATTAATTAAATACTATTCTGACCTGTGATTTGTAAATGAGGAATCTTCAGAACCTTTTTCCAGGCAGTCACTAAGTTGGAAATGGCATGCAAGAGCATCCTTTTTGCTAACCCTAGTCTTGACCCAACTCTGATGGAGAGAAGATGAGCCAGGGCCATACTGGATCCAAGTGAGAGAGAGAGAGATCCTGCCTCCTTCTTTTGATGGGCAGGGGGCAGGATCTCCTTTAAGGCTTGTTTCAAAGACAGCCTAGTCCACCAAATTATCCCTGGCTGTTGAGGAAGAAGGGGATTATGTTCCTATTTATACACCATTTTTTTCCTTTTAATATTTTGTCAATATTGATGATGCTTAACCAATATGTCAATACAATATTTTGTCTCTTATGTTCAAAGATTTTTCATCAAAGGGCCTAACATGTCTATCCATAGAGAGTTACGGGTGCTTGTCCTGAAGGTTGGGGAAATAGGAAATAGAATTGTTCCAGCTCATGGCACTTAGAAGGAGCTGAGTGACACATTCAAAGTCAAGCAGGTACTTAGTTCTTCTGACAAACTTCGTCCTTTACCTCAAAAATTAAACTCAGCTACTTTTTTTTTTATATCTGTGCTTCCTTTATGAAATTTGGGGGAATATGCATAAATTGCATACTCTGGATTACTCCCATGGGCAGCAGGTAACTGAGGTAATAGAGTCATGAACTCTGGAGATGTAAAAACCTATTGTGACACAGAACTCCTTCAGTACTATTACTATAATATTATTACTAATATTAAGCAAATTATTACTTAAATCTCAGGCCCTGTACATTTAAAATGGAAGTAACATGAAATGCCTTATAAGGTTATTTTGAGGATTCAATAAGAGAACAGAAGATCTGGGAGCGCTGGGATTTCTCTCACTGTTCCATTCGGTGCTGTACTCTCAGTGACCGGAACAGCACCTGACACCTAGTACGGGTTCAGTCAATAACTACTGAATGAGTGATTAATGAATAATATAGAAATTATATATGCAAATGTTGGAAAACATGGGTTCTCAAGGCATTTATTGAGTAAAATATTTTTTCCCAGAAAGCCTTATTGATATTGAAAGAGAAAATAATTTAAGCACATTTAACAACATTGAAAAATCATGTTCCAAATGTCTAAAATTCCTTTAAGACTGGGATGTAACTATTCTATGTAAGATGATGCTCGCTTTCTCGGATTTCTAAATAGGTACTTGGTGAAGTCTACTATATTCATTTCATACAAAATGCCTGGGCCATTATCAGTAGAAGGTGACCATTCTATTTTGTGATTCAGAAAGCTATGTGCTTCGTGTTAATAATTACTCTTTATAAAAATAATTTTTAGCAAACGGATACATTTTGCTTTTATGATCAATGAGGCTCGACATACGCCTGGGAGTAAAAATGTATTAGATAGAATGACAATTAATGATAACTGGAAGCAGTAATTTCAGAGCCCCAGCAGGAGACTATAGTATCTAAACTGCATTCTAAGGAAGTGTGGAAAATGGAATCTTTTATGTATTCTCTTCATGATCAGAGCACCTTTGATACTAGATCTGTCTTTAAAAACGGAGCAAATTTATTTATTTTTTTCTTTCTTTCCATCCTCCCTCCTTTCCGTCCTTCCCATAATTTCTATCATTCTTTTTAAAAAAAAAACCACACAAGCAAAATAACAGTAGGCCACAAGAAGACATCAGTCTCGTCCAATGGAACAGCCAGTGGACTGGAAGGCAAGGAACCTTGCTTCTGACTTCGGCTTTGTAACATTAAATAAATCAACAGACTTCTGGGTTTCAGGTCCTAAGTGAGATTGTAGATGATTCCTAAGGATGCTTGTACTTCACAAATTCAACGTCCCCAAGTCCAAATATCCGTAAGAAACTACATTTCCTGACAAATTTACGATTCCTTCCTTCCTTTTCACATCACTTTATCCCCCAAAGAGGCCTCAGAAAGTGTATTTGGAACAAGAGTGAAGAACGAGGTCGTACCTGGCGGCGCCACCATCCGCTGCCACTTCTGAAACAAGCAGGTCTTCAGGCAGTCTCGTGGACTGAGGTTGTAAGTTTTATGTCTCGACATCAGTTCCTGCATTGGCTCCAGTATTACACACAACTGCAAAAAGTTCAAAGACATCGGTGTTTCACTAGTTGATAATATTATTTGCAATAAATAATGTTAACAGCTGGAAACAATTAGAAAGCTCAAAGGTACTTTTCTTTCTTCCCCCCTGGTTTTGATTTTGTCCATGCAAGTTTGGAGGAAAAGAAATATTACCAACACTTGATAATGCCCACTTTATTTACTATTATTTATAATAGCATATTAGAGCTGAATGTGATTTACACACACACACACACATCCAGAGACACATTCTGTACAAACTGTTGGGTGGATATATGTAAGCTCTATTCTGAATTCAAATGATTCTTTCTGGTTAAAGAAAAAAGCTCTCTTCCATGGTGCACAGCATGCTCTGATTTCTACTCTGGTTTCTGCTGTTGTTCCTGTTTGTATAACCACACACTGTGAGTTACAATGCTAGTTTATGTAGATTATGTGGCAGTGAAAGCCATCTTTTAAACTGGGGAGAACAAAGTGGCAACTACAAGTACTTTTTTGATCCTAATTCTTATCAAGGCCCACGACAAACACTATTTTATTTTTATTCATGTACTCATTTGTATTTTACACATAATGATAATGTCAGTAACATATGCCAACATTAGTTCAGAGTGGGAGCTTTTTCTGTGGCTCCGTACATGATTGCTTTTTTCCCTCCTTTGGTTAGATTTTTCGGATTTACTTTGGTTCAAGACATCTGATGACAAAGATTAATGAATGAAACAGGAAGGTAAATCCATTTAGGATTGCCTTGAACTTTTCTGAATTCTTTCTCAGTTGGAAGCTCATCAGAATACTGCTGCATTGAGAGTGCTGGATCTAAGAAGACAAAGACCACAACACAGCCATATACATAGTGGCAAAGCACTCTTCCACGTGGAGAAACAGCATTTCATTTATGAAAGGCAGATGTGCATTCTCCACGTTCGTCACTCATCTATTTTTCTACTTCCCTCTGTCATTACTCAGAGGACATGCTGCTTTTTGTCCACTGGGTTCCCTCTACCTGCAATTCTTCCCTCTTCTCTTGGCTAATGCCCACTCATCCTTGAAGACAAGGTTACTTCTTCTGTTAACACCTTCAACTCCACTTCGTGCACTTCTCCTATGCAGGCTGAATTGGGTGCCTCTCTATGGTTCTCCCATGCACCCAACCCTTTCTGCTCTATGAACTTATTCATCCATGCTTTGCTACCATCTGCATCTCCAAGTCTCTTTTCTACTTGACCTTGAGCTCTTTGAATGCCCAGACTGTGCCTTTTCTTTCTGTTTTCCTAGGTTTGGCTCAAGTGAATGGATGCATTTAAGGTGTCCTTAGAAGGAATGGAGGATTTCTCCTTTTCATTGTTCCTGAAAGTATGGTCTAAGGAATACTTCCATCAGAATCATGGGGATCCCTGGGTGGCTCAGGGGTTAAGTGCCTGCCTTTGGCCCAGGGCGTGATCCCGGGGTCCTGGGATCGAGTCTCACATCGGGCTCCCTGCATGGAGCCTGCTTCTCCCTCTGCCTGTGTCTCTGCTTCTCTCTCTCTCTCTCTCTCTCTCTGTCTCTCATGAATAAATAAATAAAATCTTAAAAAAAGAACCAAATGAGTTGACTATTAAAAATGCAGACTTCCAGGCTCTTCCCCTTCTGTTTCACTGGGTCTGGACCTGAGGTCCTGAATCTGCCTTTTGGAAAAGCATGCTCCTGTCTGACTCGGATACATATTACTAAAGTTTGAGGTCTGCTGCCCTACATATGCTGGGCTTTAGGATAGATACATATGAACAGTAAGATGTGCAAATTCCCCATGGTTTCCATTTGAATTCTACTTTGTTTTTTTTTTTTTTTTCAGTTAACCTCACTTGCCCATGCTCTTCCTCTCTTCTCAAGCCTAAGCATGATATATCAAGATTACCTTCATCTAGAAAAATTTCTCTGCCCTTTTTACCTGTTGATGATCTAAGATTGGCCCAAACCTCTAACTCCATTGAAAAGGACAATTGTAATCTCTTCCCCATTGCAGTTTCTCAGAGGAAGAGAGCAATATTTCGAAGCCTGAATGACTCAAGTACAGTGTGAGCCAAAGAGACAAAGCTACTCAATCCTACTGAATCAGGCTGTCAAGCAATGAGACCTGGATTAGTTATGGGGCATCTTCAATCTTGTATATCTTCTTACTTACTTATTTTGGAGTCCTTTCTGAAACTTAAATTTTAGTAAGGAAGAACCCATGAAAGAGAGGGAATTCCTCTGCAATTAACTCCACATTCCCACACTATGAAGACTACATTAAGAATTCCTTGCTGAAATCAAAGTCTGTGCAGGCTATAGACAGCCTTGAGTCTCCACCAGCCACTGATGCTCACCAGTCCAAACGGAGTGAAGAATTCCACAGTCATCTCTACAGAGATAACAGTGGATTATCCATCAAAGGAAAACCACTGCTAGATTCAGACAGGGTCAGAAGATGTTTGCATCCATTATTAAGCTACGTTAGTAAGAAATGATTTCAGGGAAATTCTAAGGACTAGAAAAACACTGTTTCCTTTTAAAACTAAAATAACAAAGTTAGGTTTTCAACCGTTTCCTCTTGGCCCATTCCCCATTTTTGAGAAATGGGCTTACAGTGGATGTAAAATACATGGAACGGAGTGGAACAAGCATGGACTTAAAACTCAAGAGGTGTAGGTATGGATGTCTGTCCTGTATTCATTCTGTCACTAGGTGTACATCCTTGGGTGAGCCCTTTGATAGTGCTGGGTCTCAGTTTCACCTGTAAAACAATACCCATATTGTGTATCATCGTTAGAATTTGAGATAATATGTCTGACACATCAGAGTTCAACAAACAGTAGATATTACAATTCTGTATTAGCAAGAACAGCACAGATTGTGAAACAAATGACATTTCTATTACTTCGAATCAACAAGCATTTGTTGAGCTTCTTCCTATGTGTCAGGCACTCTACTTTGGTGCTAGGGACATAATGAGGAGGATAACACCATCTCTGCCTCGGTCTCAGGTCCCCTTCAGAATGATTTAAGCATATTAAGAAAACTACTCTGGTTTATACATCGAGCATCTTTGGGAATCACATCTTTATGAAGCAAGTCTTTTCATTACACGACAAGTTAGATGGCAAAAGTGACCTCTGTGGACACAGAAGGGCAGGGGCCATGGAACATACCAGCACATGGGAGAGCTGCATTTATCGTGAGAACCTGCGAGCTCATTATCTACTTCTTTCTTGCGGGGTTGCCTTTCCTCCCTGGGTTTTGGGCAGTACTTTTTTCAGGTGCTAATCCTCAGGATTTATTCCTTTCCCTTTAATGTAAAAATATCTTCCCATCACTGTAACCCACCCCAAAGGAGTTCGTATCTCTGAATACTAATCAGGAATCCCCAAAGCCATTTTTCTTCCAGTGAGGGTTCCCAGCCCAGAAAGGCAGCCTTCCCCTTTATTCACGCGTGCAAACGAGCCTGCTGTGGAGCTGTGCTGGCTTTGCTGGGCTGTAGGTGGCAGAACTAACTCAGACAAAAGCCTGCCTTCTCAGGCAGCAAGCCAGTACATTTTGGCAACAGCAAAGGCCAGGGGCATTATGAAATGAGATCAGGAAGACGGTTGGGGAATGGGTTCCCGCAGTCACTAGCCAGTTCCTTCTGGAGCCGGGATTCCTACTGTCCCTAGGGTCTTGGGCCCCCTTGAGAATCTGAGGAAGGCTACACAGCCTGTCTTGCAAAGTTTGTACAAAATATCTGGATGTTTACGAACCCTCTTATATCCCCATGCGTTGACTCGGAGTAAAGAGTTCCCTGTTTGTAATAAGTATAAACCAGGCTACATTTCTTCTCTTCCATGCTACACACACACACACACACATTCACACACACACAGACACACACGTGCATGCACACATCAGTCAAATGCATATTAATGGAGCTAAGCATAATAACACAGTCTTCTGATTTAGAGGAACAATTGTATCTGCAGAGTTGGGCCTTCTACAAAGGTCTCAGCAGACCAGTCCTTTTGCCTGAAAAGGAAGACCACAGCATTTCTGCAACATCTGCAGCAGCCTACATGCAGAGCTGCCACTTAGTTTTGCTTCCTCCTGTGGTGGGGTTGGGGGGACACCAGGAGGAATTCTAGAACACTGTGAAAGGGGCAGGAGTCAGCAAGGCCTGAGATCTCATTTTGAGTATGAAGCTCTGAAATGTATAATCCCTGCCAGGTCCATGTAGGATCCCAAAGAAAGCTATTGCCCATCCCAACAAAGCTGCAAGCACACCTTTCTGCAGATTTAGCAAAAGTTTTAAGCTAGGCTTGGTGCCCCGACGCTTCTGACTTCATTTTCTGGGATTCTGGCCCCAGCACTGACCCTGGAGTATGGAATCAAAAAACCTGTAACTACAATAGCAACTTGCTGGGTGAATAAAAGGATAGATGGATGGATGGGTGGATGGATGGATGGATGGATGGATGGATGAGTGGGTGGATGGATGGATGGATGGATGGGTGGATGGATGGGTGGGTGGATGGATGGATGAGTGGGTGGATGGATGGGTGGATGAGTGGGTGGATGGATGGATGGATGGGTGGATAATAAACAGATTAGCCAGATATATGGCCAAGAGTCATCTACTAATAGCAGACAAACCAAATTGTCTTGGGGGCCTAGAGGTGGTTTGTCCACGTGATAAATAACTGATTGCTTCCTCTGTACAGAAGGCTTTGTACAAATGCACACACATGTACCAAATTACTGTATGTCCAGGCCAGGCAGGAAGATCTCAACTCATCCTGGGACTTTTCATTGTAACAAAGGGCCTAGCAAATGTAGAAAGACAGTATTGTGTTTTGCTTTGTTTTCATCTCACAGTAATCCTGGAGAAATTTGATTCTCTTTAGTTATGTGTTCACACTTATTCTTCTTGCTCAGCTCCTTGCCCAAACCCAGTTCCAGAAATAGGTGATGCTTGTCAGAGTTGGCTCTGGCCTATGAAAAAGCTGATGCCCTGGGCTGGCATTTGGCTTACTCCCAAACCTAGGTCCTGCCTACTGCCAACATTTTGATCCAATCTTTTCTGGATGATGGATGACATCCTCTGAGCTTGAGCCACTTACTCTTTGCATATAAAGCTTGCCCGAGGTTACTATTCAATACCAGCTCAGGCTTTTGTTCATGTTGTTCTTCTTGCCTAGAAGACGTCCCCTTTCCCAGTCCTTTTAGCCAGAGGTTGACAAGCTATGGCCTGTGGGCTGAATACGGCCATGCTTACATAATGTTGGTAGCTGCTTTTGTGATATGACACCACAGTTGAATAGTTGTGACAGAGTTCATATAGCCCACAAACCTGAAAATATTTACTATCTGGCCTTTCACAGAAAGGTTGCTGACCTCTATTCTAAACCAGTGCTGTTCAAAGTAGGTGGTCTGCAAACTATTTGTTGTGTTTCTGTGACAGGAGAAGCAGCTTGAGGCAGAGTATAATTCAGTTCATTGCTTCCTCCACTGAGAAAGTCTTATGTCAAAAAAAAAAAAAAAAAAAAAAAAGAAGTCAGAGAAACTAAACAATGTGTTCAATAATGTAGTCAATTTACATTCCAGAGCAAGCTTCCTCATCTGATCGTGGACCACTAAGAATTTATAGTCTGGCACTGGCCTGCAAACTATATTGGAATCCCACCAATAGACCATTAATGCCCTCCAAGGTCCAGCTCAAAGCCCACATCTGTCTCTGACAATCCCTGCTCGCAAGAGACCCCTGCTACTATAGCAGGTTCAGCCCAGTGTTGATATTTGCATTGGTTCCTTTCTTGTGGACTTGTTTCATCTCCTTATCTATAGCAAGCCATATTTTACTTTTCTCTCCCTCCTATTTAACACCGTATTAGGCATACTCAAATATTTGCTGAGTTGTAATTTAATAATCACCATGGAGTATCTAACCTATGCCTGTCCCTGGAGTATGTCCCTGACATAGATCATTAACCCTCACCAGCTTCTGGCTCACTTTTACAGGTGAGGAAACTCAAACTCAAAGCTATTAAATCACCTAGAGCTGAGAGTAAAGAGTGTGATTCTTATAATGTATCCAAGGTTTTAGAAGCATTTGAAGGGCAAAGAAGAGGTTTATTGTCAAGTCTGCCAGATTCCAATGCTGTGTTCTTAACAACTAACTGCTCTGTTGTCTAATCTCTCTAAATAGGAGTGGCTTAAATCACTGCTGAGATACCAAGTTCAAAAGCTCTCAATGTCTTTATATTGCTTTGTATACACAGGATTCACCACCACATGAGTGGTGCAGGCTTTGGAACCAGATTCACGCGGACTCAAACCCCCAAGTCTGCCATTTACAAATTGTGTGTTCTTGGCCAAGAATTGCAGCCTCTCTGAATCTCCTCATCTGCAAAATGGGGATAATGACACTTATCTCTGGTACTTTGAAACAACATATGGAAATACTTAATGCAATGCTTGGAACAAAGTCAATGCTCAAAGGACTGAAATTGGTATTATGATAAATACTGGTTGCACCAATAGCTCTCCACTGAGCCAGGAGATCCATGTGTGATGTGATTGGTTAGCTACCGGGGAGTAAATCATTTGGTCTCCTTGAGACTTAGGAGGTCACTAGACTCCAATGGTAAGTGGACCAATAGTTACATTGCATTTTAGTGGCTAACATCTCTAATAAAAATCTATTTTTAGAATTCAGTGATAAATACAAAATGTTTAAATCCACAAACCAGAGTTCTTTCTCTTTTTTTCTCCCCCACGAGTTACTCCTCTGGCTGAATCTGGATTAAAAAGATATCAGAGTGTGGGGTGATTAAAAACCAAACTCTTCTCTAAGGTGAAGGAGTATCTCCTAATTAAGAAACACCTCACAGAAAGAGATTTTACATTAAAACAAGAGAAAGATACACAGAATCTAAAAGGAAAACAAAACAAAACAAAGCAAAATAAATAGATAATCACACCTAGAAACAGATAAGAATGAATAACAGACATCCACAGGAGTAAAACCTACTTTGCCTCAGAGGATGAAAAACAAGAGAGAAGGAAATGCTTTCCTTTAGAAGCTATGCAATTCTAAAACATCAGATTATGATTTGGGTTTATTTCCTGATAGGATTAAAGGTAGATTGGTTGTCAAATTCAAAACATCCTCTTTTTTATCTGAAGATTCAACCAGGGGAGCCTTTGCCTTTTCTCAATTGTTTTGCAAATTGATTACTGGGGAAAGTTATCACATCCAACCCTGGAGACAGACAGCCCTCTTCTGTTCTGGGAGGGGGGGTGGGTGGTGCTGAGGAGCTGGCTTTGCCATAGCGGCAGCTGCCACTTCAGGAACAGTCCTTCTGGGGGAAGGAGCAGGCCAAGCATGCGCATTTCAATATCTATGCCTTGACCTCAATTTTGAGGCTACCAGAAAGGACTCCCATATGTGACCACTGGCTGCTTTTCTGGCCAGCCCCAGGACAGAAGTGCTGGGGCTTTTGTCTTGACCTACAGAGGTGCCATCAGACTCGCCAGGCTCAATGTTTCTGCGGTACCTGTCAGGCCAATGAACACAGTTCAAGGCCTTGGAAGTACATTCTCTTTCCTTCTGACCCTATGCACTTCATTTTTCCACCGTGTCATTTGGTGTGAGCATCCCCTTCCATTAGTGCCCTGGCTATTTGCCTATTTGCTCTTAGACTCACCCCCTTCCTTCAGTCTCTGTATTGCACAGGACAGACTCCTGCACACAATTTACTAGCTCTTTTCCAACCTGCTTCAGAGATTGGAGGGAATTGGGTTGGGTTAGTTTCCTAGGGCTACCATAACAAAGTACCACAAATTCAGTTCTGGAGGCTAGCAGTCTGAAATCAAGGTGTTAGCAGGGCTATATTCCCTCCAAAGGCTTTAGGGTTGAATCCTTCCTTGCTTCTCCCAGCTTCTGTTGGCTCTGGCAAAACCTTGGTGTTTCTTGGCTTGTAACCACTTCACTCCGATCTCTATCTTCACATGGCCTTCTCCCCTATGTCTCTGTGTCTTCTCTTCTTATAATGACCTTGGTCATTAGATTTTTTTTTAAAGATTTTATTTATTTATTCATGAGAGAGAGAGAGGGAGAATGAGAGAGAGAGAGAGAGAGAGAGAGGCAGAGACACAGGCAGAGGGAGAAGCAGGCTCCATGCAGGGAGCCCGACATGGGACTCTATCTTGGGTCTCCAGGATCACACCCTGGGCTGAAGGCGGTGCTAAACCGCTGAGCCACCTGGGCTGCCTGGTCATTAGATTTCTAAATAAGGTCACACCATGAGGTTCCAGGTGAACATAAATTTTTGAGGGATAGTCTTCAATCTACAACATGGGTAAAGAACCAAGTGAGGGTATTTCTTGTCCTTTCTGCTTTAGATGGCTTCTCCAACAACTGTCACTATAGGTCCACTATGGTTCCAGTTTCTACCTGGTGACCTGATAGTAGCACCTCCTGCCTTTGTACCTTGGAGTGGCGGTGCTAATCTTAGGGTTGTCTCTTCTTCCTCTGGTTGCTTTTCTTTTCTTTTTTCTTTTTTAAAGATTTCATTTATTTATGACAGAGAGAGAGAGAGAGGCAGAGACATAGGCAGAGGGAGAAGCAGGCTCCCTGTAGGGACCCCAGGATCATGACCTGAGCCAAAGGCAGATGCTCAACCACTGGGCCACGCAGGTGCCCCCCTCTGGTTGCTTTTCTAGCTTCAACATCTTTGTACATAATTTACCATATAAAATTTCCTCTACTAAATTACCTGGTGGGTGGTTTTGATAAATTCTGATTGACAATGTGGTTTGTAAGAAATTAGGCAATATATAAAAGATGAAGAACTTCGGGTATAAGGAAGAATCATGTTTAGTGGAGTTAAGCATGCTTAGGATGGGTTCAAATCCCAGCTACTTAATAGTTGAGTGACCTTGGATGAACTATCCAATCTCTTGGTGTTTCAGTTTCCCCAACAGAACAAGTCAGGATAACCATAGGTCTTATCTAATCAGGTTGTTAGGAAAACAAGAAAATCCACCTAAAATATGTATCTAGGTCCTAACATATGCATGCCTATTATGATGGGGGTATAGTCAAATCGAGGGGTAGGCAGGGGCCTCATAGAAGATATTTTGAAACTTGTCAAGACCTACTTACTAAAATTTTGTATGTTTCCTGCCCTATGTATATATACGTATATGTATACGTACATAGCCTAAAAATTAGATTTTTTTGCCTGAACAAAGGAAGACCATAGCCTAGCTAAATTGACACATAAAACTGCCAGTCTCCCCACTACAGTGTAAAGAACTAGAAAGCTGGATTATGTCCTATTGTTTTATTATTATCATTATTTATTATATTACCTAGCACCCGGCAATGGATCTGATGTTTGTGGAACAAATGAATGCTTGAATACATGAATATGACAGACTGGACAACAAAAACAAATAGGTGATTAGACATCAGAAAATAGATCAGTTCTTGCTTCATGCACATTGTAACTATAGTTACTTGGGTACCAGGGATGCAATGGTGAACATTGCACAGCCTCCCTCCCTTGAAGCCTCCTTCCAGAAAGGAGACGGGATAAACGAGACTCCCAAGTGGGCTGGCAATTATAAAGGAGAAGGATAAGAGGTGTCAGGAAAGGTTGCCAGGAAGAACTGATATTTGAGACCTAAAAAGATGACTTGGGAGTCAGCCAGGTGAAAAGAGGCGGCTAGGACATAGGTTGGGTGGACATCTTGGGCAGAGGGTATACAGATGTGAATGCAAGCAAGAATATGGTGTTGGACACCGCCCATAATGGAATCAGAGAGCCAGCTACAGTGGCGAGGCAGGCACCGTCAGGGCCTCAGTTTCTGGCCCACAGCAGAGCTGAGGGGTGCGACTGATGTAGGCAAAAGCATCCTGGGCATGAAGTGCTCCCACCAGTGCCATCAGCGTGGACACTGGACTGCAACACGGTACATATCATACTGTTGTTTCTTCCATCCATGTTTTCTAAGCATGAGAAAAGCATCAGCAGTATTTTGATGTGGTGGGCTAAACAAAAGTACCAAATATCCCCAAAGGCAAATACTGGCTGCTTGGAGAGTCTCAAGCAGTAGAGACTGGCCCCCTAAGTGCTGTTGATCACAGCACTGGGGGCATTTGCACCCGTCCATGCTGTACCTCACCGGAAACAGGTAGCGTATGTAGCATGCTGGTTATTTCTCCCAAGGAGCTAAGAGACTGTGCACCCGCAGTGAGGTAGCATTTAAACACTAGCATGTATAAATGGGGCCTGATAATCTTCGTCCTGTGAGTAAGGGAATTTGGAGATGGTCCTTGGGAGCTGTCAGTGACAGTTTCCAAGGCACATGGCTATCTTGTTCGTGCAGTTATAATCCCTCCTGACCATTAACTGCATGGTTACGCCTGCCTCCTGCCCTGGTGTAAACACCCACAAGACTGTTAAAGACAGCGTTATGCTCTGGGGTTTGGGCCAGCATCCCCACGGCCGCTGTTCGGGAGGATTTCTGGGCCATGGTCAGTATGTGGGGACAGGGACTTCTCTCTCCTGGCCCCGAGCACCCCAGCACACAGCTCTGTTAGGAGTGCCTGCCTGCCTGCCTGCCTTCTTGGGGGCTTCTGCCAGCACCAGCCCTCCAGCTCCACTCTGACACAAAGGAAGGAGCAATTTCTCAGTAATGTAGCGCTCAGCTGCTCAATTGCTCCCGCCGGCCGCGATCACTGTGAGCCTGTGGAGCCTTGTATCAGCAGCCAGTTCTCCTCCCAGGGATAGAAGTGAGATTGGTGAAAAGCAGGATTCATGTTGACAATGGCGACACTGTACGTATGAAAATGGAGTTGGCAGAGATTGGGATTCATTCATTTATTCACTCATTCATTCAACACATACTAATTGAACTTGTACTATGTGCGCCATGTATGTCCTAGGTGCTGGGGGTGTGGTTAACAGAAATAAAGGAAATTACTGCTCTTATGGAGCTACATAAGTGAAGGAGACGATAAATAGGCACAAAATATATGTTGGTGATAAGCAAGCAGGGAAAGCAAGGAGGGAAAGGAGGCAGGACGCGTTGAAGTTCAGAGGGTTGAGAGTCTGGATACTCTGGCTAAAATCACTGCTTGGAAGAGTGGCTCCCTAGGGGTGCCCGTGCCCTAATCCCTTGAGTCTGGGAATGTGTCAGGCTATGCGACAAAGGGAATTAAAGTTGCTGATGAGCTGACCTTGAGATGGAGAGATTAGAGTGGATTATCTAGGCAAACCCAGCATAATCATAAGCGCATCTAAAAGTAGAAAAGGGTATCAGAGAGTCAGAAAGATGGCAGCATGAGAAGGACCTGGTGTGACGTTGCTGACTTTGAGGATGGGAGGGGGTCATGAGCCAAGGGATGTGGACACCCTCTAGAAGTTGGACAAGGTGAGGACAGGTTCTGCCCTAGAGCCTCCAGAAAGGAGTAGAACTCTGCCAGCACCCTGAGTTTAATGTGCTGAGATCCATGCCAAGACTTCTAATCTACCGTGAGATAATAAATCTGTGATCATTTGTCTCAGCAGCAATAGAAAAGGACTACAATCACTCAGAAGGTGACATCTGAGTAAAGATCAGATGGTGAGGTTATCATTTTTGGCAAATAAAAGTATAGGAATGCCCAGTTATGTTTGAATTTCAGATAATAAACAATAATTTATTATAATAATTAATAAATATAATAGTCATTTATTAATTATTTATCTGATATTTAAATTCAACCAGGAATGCTATATTTTATCTGGCAATCCTAATCTCAGGCATTTGGGGAAAAACATTTCAGGTGGAAGGTACAGCATTCTGAGCAGAGGGAAGAGCAAGGGCAAAGGCCTGGGAGCTCTGAGAAACATCTCACAGAGGAGCAGAGTGGCCATGGAGAGAATGAGGTGGAAGAGAAGGTGATTTCAGAGAGGCTGTGAGGTACTAGATCATGAAAACCATCAGGAGGACATTGGCCTTTGGTCTGAGGGGGACAGGAATACATTGGAGGGTTTGGGACCAGGGAGTGCCAATGTTTGGGGTCTCCTGAGAGTGGAAAGATGCTGACTGTAAATAACTTGAGGACAAGGTCTAATCTATTTTTGCATGGCCCTGGAGTTAGCACAGAGATAGGTATTCAAGCACACAGGTGCTGGAAGGGTAGCAGGCCTTTTAGTTGGTACAAGTCAGTGCTGTGCCACCTGATACTGGAATCAGAAAAGGTATGGAGAGCTGTGCATGGTTGGAAAAGGGAAGATTTAAGAGGAAAGAAGTGGCTCATGATCGCAGTTCACTGCACAGTCTAGAAGAAGGCACCCAGCACACTGGGCCATAGACACCGGCTCCCCGTCCAGTTCTAGACACCCAGAAGCACCCTGGCAGTGGAATGGGGGCTCCTCTGGGCTGCCCCCACCAGGCGGCCAGGTTTTGCGACTCCCCTTCTGCCTTAGAGGCTGCAGAGCCAGGCCTACAGCAGCTCCCCGAAGCCCCACGGGCTAAGCCTGGGCTCCTGTGGGCCTCTGGGCCTCTGGACACATGTGTCAGTGCTGACCCGGGTCTCCGAACCCCCATGTGGTGCCTTTCTGTGTACCCGTTCTTTCAATCCTAAAGTTGAATCTGCAAACACCTTACTCCAGCCACTTTGCCTTCTCTCTGTGTTGTGGTATCTTTGGTGCTTGTGACTCCATGTGGTTTCTGTTTAAAAGGGTGTGTGTGAGTGTGTGTGTGTGTGTGTGTGACTGCCTTTTCTGAAGAGTTGAATGTCATGTTTACCAATAGAAGTAGTAATTAAAAAAAAAAAAAGAAGTGGCTCATGAAGAGAAATCTGAAGTCTGTAAGGAGATCTGTAAGGATGGAGAAAGAATAGATGTGTGGGGAATCTCAAGAAAGTCAAGACATTATTATTTTTTTAAATATTTTATTTATTTATTCATAGACACAGAGAGAAAGAGGCAGAGACACAGGCAGAGAGAGAAGCAGGCTCCATGCAGGAAGCCCGATGTGGGACTCGATCCCGGGTCTCCAGGATCACACCCCACACTGCAGGCGGCGCCAAACCGCTGCGCCACCGGGGCTGCTCAAAAGTCAAGACATTATGCAGAAAGCCAGATTTTATTCTGGAATCCAGAGTTAGGAACCTCAGGAAAGAGTGTCATGTCCACTATCTACTCCAGTTAATTCAGAGCAGCAGAGTCTAAACCAAGACCTGAGGAGGCCATATTTCAACTCTTCAAACACATGAAGGTTTCCTTGAGAAAGTTGCAAGAGGAAAGAAAACTGTGATTGTAAAACTTTTTTTCAGTAGCTTGCTAATGAATCACTCACTACTTCTAATCACGACTGGAGCTCGGTGTTCACTAGGTACCCGGCAGCAGGTTTAGTGCCTCCTCTGGGTTTTCTCACTTCATCTTCCAGCACATTAACTACATAGACATACAGATGAGAAAAGAAAGACCAGAGAGAGTGGGTAACTGGCCCAAAGTCACAGAGCTTTCAGGGACCCCTTAGCTTTGATTTTGTCGCACTTAGCCCCCAAACTAAGCAGTTCCTACCTCTCTTGACTTTTATGGTCATGCTTATGAACAGATCACTATCATCCTGCATTGTAATGAGCTGCTTCCCCAATAAGATTGGGATCCTGGTGGTGAGGAGAGTTGTCCACCTTTACATCATCAGATATTGACACTTATTAGGCAAGCATACAAACAAATTAATTCTGAATGAATGAGTGAATGAATGAATGAGAGGGCAATGTCCTCTAAGGCTCAAAGCAGACATTTCAGTGAAAAGATTGATAAGGCCCAGCTGCAGGTTGAGCAGGGCACCTGTTCCTTCATCCTCAGCAGAGCAGTTAGGCACTCAAGGTCCCACCCCTTTGCTACTTTTTCTCTAGGGTTACGTGAAAACTTGAATATGGGGATCCTTGGGTGGTGCAGCGGTTTGGCGCCTGCCTTTGGCCCAGGGCACGATCCTGGAGACCCGGGATTGAGTCCCGCGTCGGGCTCCCGGAGCATGGAGCCTGCATCTCCCTCTGCCTGTGTCTCAGCCTCTCTCTCTGTGTGTGACTATCATAAATAAATAAAAATTAAAAAAAAAAACTTGAATATGCATTGCCTCCAATTTCACTGTGCTTGTTTTCCTACAGAGAGTATTAAAAGTCTCAAGAGGGATCACAGGTTGTAGGGCCTGTTTTTATTTTTCTTTCATCTATCTATAGTTATGCACATTGGAAGCTCCTCTTCCTTATCTTTCTTCATGTATTTGTCTAATTGTTTCCCTTTCACTTCTGTGCTCTGAAAGCATCCCTGGGCCCTGGGCCCTTGACAGAAGATCTGTACAGGATGATTGAAAATCTGTTCCTCGTCTAGTCATTAAATCGATCCAGCATGCTGGAGCTTCAGCCTCCATCCTTTCCTCATGTGTGTGCGCATGTGCATTTAAGAGTTTTATGCTGGACATCTGCCTGGACTTGCCCTCTTTGGCACTGAATCTTAGATATGAGAATGAATAGATTCCTCAGGCCCTCTGAGCACCGTGAGGAGCTCAGGTGGGCATCTTCGTGGGAGCTGGCGGGACCAATTAGCAGAACTAACATGGCGGCCTTCCAGAAAGAAATAAGAAAACATAACTACAAGTTCACTCTAGGCTACCACATTTGGATGAAGCCACAGATTCTCAAATTATATATAAAACAGATAGCACAAGGCTCCTAAACAGACTTTTGGAAGCTGGAAATCTCTTGGACATTTTTACAGTCATGGAAACTGAAGCTCATAGGGTTCAAGAGTTGTCTGGACTGTGATCTTTGCTCTGCTTGCTTGAGGTCTATCTTTTCTACACACTGTGACACTTTCTAGGGTGTTCCCCTTAGTAAATAAGACATTTCCTTTCCTTTGGAGAGTCTGGTTTCAGCACTCTTAACTAGCACTTGGAAAACTCTTGAACCTGAAATTCTCCCCTGGCATCCAGGACTTTCTGTTTTGCTCCACTGTTATGTCTGGGCAAAACTCAGTTTGGCCACTGGGAAAAGTATGTTCCTCAGCAGTACCTTGCGAGTACCTCCTTCATGATCTGAGGCAGAACCTAATGTCCTAAGTCCTGAAGGGGTGCCAGGTCATCTTGGTTTAAAAGCAATATTTATTTGGTATGAACATAGAATGAGGGGGTCACCATATTCTTCCTTTCTTCTGGATTTTTTTTTTGCATGATAAAAGTTTGTGCTTTTTTTTAAAAGATTTTATTTATTTATTTATTTATTTATTTATTTATTTATTTATTTATGAGACACACACACACACACGCAGAGGCAGAGACACAGGCAGAGAAGAGAAGCAGGCTCCATGCAAGGAGCATGGTGTGGGACTCGATTCTGAGACTTCCGGATCACACCCTGGGCAGAAGGCCACGCTAAACCCCTGAGCCACCCGGGCTGTCCTAAAAGCTGGTTTTTAAAGCTTAGAGAAGCTTCCCAATGTGACAAGTCCCCATTTTCCCCGTAGAAACGCTCTCAAAGTTTGTTCTTTCCTGAATTTTACTTACCTGAGCCAGTACCAAAAACTCCTAAAAAGGTCATCTACTATTTTGAGAGGTCTGGCACACAACTAGTTGCTCTGTCAGCCCACTTAAACTTCACAATAGCTCTATGACTTAGGTATTAGTATCTTAACTTTGCAAATGAGCAATCTGAGGCTTGGAGAGGTCTAAGTGACTTACCACTCATAACTTATCTCATCTTATCTTCACAACCAGTGGGTTAGGACCAATTATCCCCCACGTCCAAGAGGCTACCACCAGAGTTTTAGAGAAGCTAAGTGCTTTGTCCCCAGACCCACAGCTAGAAGTTAATGGAGCCAGATTTGAGCTTAACTCCTTTTAATCCTATAGCCACAAAGGGGCTCAATGCATAGCAGGTGCTCAATAAACATCAATTAAAGAGGTGAATTATTCCAAAGCTCACCTTGTCTCCACTACTCTCGACTATTGTAAAGTTTTTACCTCTTCCTTTGGCACATGGTTTTGAAACCAAGGCTGATTAAATAGCATTTGGCCAAGTCCTTGTTTCTGGGGCCAGCTCTGGGCTGCCCAGGTCCTCCATTACCTCCCTGGAACTCTGCTCCCAGCGATATCTTTCGGAAGCAGCCTAGGAAATGACAATTTCCCAGTCTACCATCTTTCTTTGCTATCTTGTGTGAAGCTGCAGAATGACATTTCCTTCCTCTTAATTTCTCCAAAAGGCAAACAACACATTATTCAGGAGTTCTGCGTCAAATCCGAACACCTGATACGTCTGATATGCAAACTGTTCACTTTTTCTGTTTGTGCAGCAATGAGGCCTTATCGCTTTTGCTGCTTTTCCTTGTGATTATGAAATGCATCCTCTATCACTCTTCACCTGTGTCCTTGGCAGCTCCCTCAGGTTCACATGGCTTCTCAAAGGCTATTTGTCTTGTTCAAGTTCTTCTGGGTGCAAAATAAATCATGGATTTAGAGAAATCATCACTGTGTCATCCATGCTTGAGCGCTGGCATGGCTAATAGAGAGACAGACATTCAAACAGGGATGTGGTTGAGGAAAACCTTACTGTTGGAATAATTTTTATCTAGGAATGTTCTGTCCAAAAGCACCCAAAAAGGATGTAATTATATAAGGCATCATATAAGGAAATATGCCAATCAATCATTTTTCCACATCCACTGTGCAGTTCAAACTGATGAAGGAAAGCAGAATAGGACCTAGTAGGAGTGCAACACAGTTTTCATTTAGGGAAAAAAAGGCTCTAATAAAAGGCCAGAACAGCCTTTTTCTGGGGTTTCATTCTAGCTTGGCATGATCATTTCATGCACTAAAAATAAACAGAGATTATGCATAGCTAGGGTTCTGGGGGGAAAAAATCTGCTTCTCTCTTCACTCTTCCTTTTACTTTTTCTCTTTTAATTTTCAGTATGCCCCAAAAGAAGGCTTCATGAGAATAACAAATTATGGGTATTAGGCATCACAATATTTTCTCCAGGTATACACACACACACACACACACACACACACACACTCTCTTCCATATTTCTCTACCATGGCTAAAACAGAAATGCAGTGTTTTTCGCAGAACTGATGCTATTTTTAGACTAAATTGTAGGAAGTCTGCAACATTAATAAGTGGACAAGAAGCACAGAACCACAGTGCATGGTAATATGCCAATGCAAAAGCTAGGTTGGCCTTTCGCCAATGAACTGTGATTAGATGTTGCAGCCATGAAAGTAAAAACACCGCTTACAAAGGAATGATTAATAAGCTGACAAACTTCCAGGCATTTATTTCCTATTTTTTAGTGCCAGCTATATTAATACTAGCATATTTTCAACTTTATTAGTAAAGTCTTGAAGCCTAGAATTCTTTGGTGTGTACACGGAGGGCTTCTTAAATCAGCTGCAAATTGTCTAGACAGGTGAACATTTGATAAACATTGCTCCCCTACCGCCCCCCCCCCCCACACACACACACTGTCACCCTATAGACCAGGTCTGTTTCTCTCCATGACACCTTGCACTGAACAATAACTGTTATGCTTCCCCAAACCCAATGCTGGAGGAAATCTTCTCCAGCAGAGAATCTAATCCCAGACAGAGGGATTAGCATCTGGTGGTAGCTGGTCTGCAGGCCAGTTGGTTTGACTTTCTGGGTCATGTTTGTTGTTGGAGAGTTCTGCCCTTTGTGGTGGCAATACTGCTCCCTCCATGTGTTTGACATTTCTTAGATGTCAACCACTTCCTACAGAGGGAGCCAGTCAACAGACTCCAATCCCCTCTCTGGAATAAACTCTGAATCTTAGTCATCTGAGAAAATGGAGTAAAATGAGGAATTATGGGATGGAATTAGGGTGACTAGGCTGTTTCAGTTTGCCTGGGACTATTCCAGATTTTAAAACTGGAAATCTCACTTCCCAGGAAAGCCCCCAGTCTCATTCAGATGGGACATTTGGTTACCCTAGATCAAAGAGTCACCAACTTAACCCTAGGAGAAGCCAGGAAGGGGCTTGGGCTTGAGTCATACCCAAATTCAAATCCTAGTTGGGGCCCACCAACTGTGTTACCCTGGTGAGGCTTTGATGTCCTCAAGCTTCAGTGTGACCAAAATGGGGCAACGATACGTAGTCTTAGATTGTTATGAGGTTTCCATAAGATAAGTATTTAAGCTATAGAACACAGTGCCCTCCCTCCTGCCCATCTGCACAACATTTCTTAAAAAACCATTCATGTATATAAAAAGGAAATAGGAGCAGCTAGGCCACAAATCTGAGGAGACAAGGCAAAATCATGTATGTAAATGTATTTGTTCATTCAAGAAATAGCGAACTTCAGAACCCAAGTCAGTAGGCTCCAAAGTAGTTTGAAATGGACTCTCATGAGTGAGTACTAAAAAGCAACAGCAAAGGACAGAGTCAAATCATACCCTCTATGGTGTTCTCCTCCTTTTGACTCTGAACTTGGTTTTATTCCTATCCATAAAGCTGAAACTTTTCCCAGGAGTGCAAGACTCCCAAAGAGAAGGCTAGCTTCCTTCACCATCTCCCTGACACCACCGGAGGAGGCCTTGTCTGAGGGACGTCACCTGGCTGGACAGATGGGTCCTTATATAAAAGAGCCTGACCTCCAATAAAATTCCATTTTGGGGTTACATAAAAACAACAATTACTGGGAAGTCAAAATTTTTAATTAAATGTATTCAAAGGGAGTACAGATTAATGCCTCTAAGCAAGAGAGTATTTAATGCTTATAGGCCAGCTCATGCCCTGCTAAAGCAAAAATCTCACTGCCAGCAAAGCTTTTAAGTATTGATATTTCCTGCATTAATAATACTCTAAACCACATTCATAACAATATAATTAGCAACACAATTCATATCACACAGCACACGAGGACTCTGCATTATTAATTATGCCAACAGAGCCTTTGTGCTGAGCACCAAGGCTCTAATTTTAGCTTTCAAGGTAAACGATCCTAAACTTGGGGGTGGGGGAACCTTGCAGAGAGTGATGCCCCAGCATGGTCCATGTCTCTCTGGTGATCCCTAAATAATGATGAACGCTCTGTTCACAATGCCTTTGGGGATGACACCCGTTTTAAAGTCCAAGCCTGAGTGAATTTGGCTGCACTCCCAAATTTTCTATGTGGCAAAACAAGATTAATGTCCTAGCAGTGCTTATTCTACTTCAGACTCTATCTTAAAACCCCCTGGACATTATGATACTTTTATGTGAATGAGACAAAGTGTCTCGGTTTGGATCTTAGAGATGGAGTCTCATCCCAGTGGGGCTTGCCCTGCAACTTCTGTCTCCCCTCCTTGAACACTCCAGACTGGCTTTGTAGGAGTTTTTGCCCATAGTCCTGGGAAGCACGGGGGTAAGGGAAGTTTTATCATCGATACTTCCACTAAAGGCTTAGGCTAGTCCTGAGTAAGGAAACAAAATGTGGAAACACATAGTTGTGCTAATTTACATTCCTCAAGCAGCTTAAAAGGAAATTCCTTTTCATGTATCTTCCCAAACACTAAGTATTACCATTTATAAGATATCTTTGCCAATTTGATAGATGACAAATGCTATGGAATTGGTATTTTCGTTTTCCAATGTGAATTTTGAAGAGCACAGCTCGGTGGAGATCTCAACAAGAAGGATATTAGAGCCAGATTGCCTGAGGACAGACTCGGATGAAGCTTCTGGAGGAATCTCCCTTGTCACCCTCCTATCCCCATGTGGCACTGCCTCCCCCATAAGACCTTTCTGAACTTCCTGGTTACTTGAGGACTCTCAGCCCAGGACAGCCATTGCAAGTACTTCTCCACCAGAATGTAGCACTTCATTGTTTTCTTACTCTTTATGTTAAATTCAAATAAATAATGAAAGAAAGAAAGAGTGTTTTTCAAGGATCTACTAGCTATTAGGATAGTCTGGAGATATCCAAATAAATAGGCTCTGTTCTTTAACCCAGAGGTGCTCATAGCCTAGTGAGGAAGATGGATAAGTAAAGACTAAATTATACTTCAGCATGGAAGACAAAAAAAAAAAAAAATAAAAAAGATCCAGGTAGAAGTCATAAAGTACTTATTCTATCTCACCCAACCTGAGTTACAAAGCATGAGTGTATTCAGAAGATGTCAACGGTCTTCACTATAAATTTATGATTAGAGCCAGAGTAAAGAGGAGCATCTTGGTTGAGGTCTTACAAACTGAGTGAAACTTCAGTGAGGCTCTGGTCCCTTTTATCACTCAGAAATGGCTTGGCAGGGATCCCTTGGCTCGAGAAAAGAATTGTTCTCTTTCCTGGGTGAGGGTCAGAAAGGAGTCTCCAAATACGGAGATCCACTGAATGAGGTTTCGAGTGTGAAAAGGAAATTTGTCAGGCAGAAAGGAGGGACAATCATGTGCAGATGTATAGAAGGACACAGTGCTGTGATATATTTGGGGGGGTGTCTGGTATTGTTGGGAGAAAGATCTGTAGGAAATGAAGCCTGGGTTCATAAAATGCATATTATCAATATTTCCTATAATGTATTTTGCAGATATTAAAAGTGTTAGGCAAAACAATTTTAAAAAATCCCAGGTTGAGGAAATTTGGGAAAATATTCTGAGTGAATTAAAATCAAGGAAGTTTTTCCTCACTGTAGAACTTGGCAGCGCCTTCAGCTCAATTTCCAAGAGGAGGACACAGGATTTCTAAATCTTACTACTTACTAGGTTGGAACAGTTTTTGGTGAATCAAAATTGTCATTTTTGTAGATAATAATGGCCAAATAGTGGTAATTGTATATGATTCAACCTAACATTTTGCTATCAAGCTATTTGACCAGGGACTTCTGTTTTGGAGACCAGTGTATAGAATGGAAATATAAATATTTTACCAAACCAGAACGTAATGCCCTTTGAGGAGGAAATGGCTGTCATATTTTCCTTGTATGCCACCCCCATTTCCAGACTGATGGTTGTTCAATAAAAATTTTTAAAAACAGACAAAATGTAATAGACTTTTCTATAGGACAAGAAGACCTACACACAGCTGAAATGTTTCTAGCACAATCTTTATATAGTAAGGATATAATATGCAAAACAGAGAAGAGGGTCCACTGGAGGCCCTCGCTGTATGCTCAGGGGTACTAGCTAGTAGGTCAAATGTCCATGGCACTCAGCCACTGTCCAGAGAAGTTGGTGCTTCTTTGGGATGCTTTTGTCTCAGGTGACACAAAAAACCATGACACCTGGGTTAGGAGAAGAAGCCAGAGGTGTGATGAATGGGCACCGTGTTAACTCGTATCCACCTGGGTTGAGAACATTGGTTCTTACTTAACAGGGAGTTGTCCTGCGGTGAAGAACCCTGGTTCTGTAATCCTCACAAATCACATGACTTGGATGGCTCAGGGGAGAGAGAATGGCCAGAGAAGGAGGTGGCAAGGCTGCTGCAAACCTTTAGAAGGTTCAAGGGGCAGGGAAGAAGGCCTAGAGAGATGAGCGCAGGTTAGAAGCCACACATTTCAGGTGGTTAATCCGACTTCCCCATTTAAGGACTGTGCAGCCTGAGGCCAGTTATTCAGTCTCTCTGTGCTCAAAATAAAGCACCTTTCTCAGGGATGCTCTGAAAATTAAGCAAGATGATGTATGTAATGTGCCATGCCCCATATTATGCTGGCACATGGCAGGTGCTCTGTCATCAATCACAATATGACTCATGTGAAGTTGTTTTTTTTTTCCTGAAATTATATTTATATATTGCCTTTTCAGAGGTTTTTAAAAAGTCAATATTTGTTTCACTGTCATATGCATGTGTGTAGCTATGTGTCTGTGTTTTGTTTTGGAGAGAGGGACTTTCTTTCCCTTTAGATTCTCCCTTATTCCTTGGAATTATTGTTTTAAAAACTCAAGACTCTCAGAAACATCAATTCTCTCCCCCTCCTCCCCTCACCCTGAGTGACAAAGCAGGAAAACTATGGGAGAATTTGATAGGCAAATATGGGTTAGTTTTCACTAAGTAACAGTGAGTTTCCCTTGACCTCCCTTCTTTTGGAAAGAACTATGTAGATTTCTTTGATTTCTTCCTTCTATGTAAAGGCATAGGCATAGAGATTTTGCTTCACAGGAAAAGATAATTCAGGAAAAAATGATATATGTGTGAAACATATTCCAAGCAAAAACACTTTTAAAAATCCACAACAGCCTGGTAAGTCTTCCATTCTTCTCTTCTTTACTGAGAAGACCTTAGTTTCTGAATGAGAGCACAGTAAGGTATTGGGAACTCGGCATAACAGTGTCTGAGGTCAACACTTGTCTCTCTCCTGTGGTTTTATGTGGGCACGGATCATAACAGCTTACAAAGAGCTTTCATGGAGGATGGTTTATTGTTCCTAATGTCCTCCTAAAAATCCCGAGAGAAGGGTCAATAAGGGGGTCCCTTCATCCTTTTTACAGGTCCTCAAAGCAATGCAGATGTTATGTGCAATGCCCCCTGACTCCCTAGCTGATCAATGCTGGAATGGGGCTAGAATCTGAGTTTTCTGCTGTCTGTCCCTGGCTGCTATTGGTTTCTGAAAGCACCTTCATTCCACTTGGTTGCCTAGAATATAGGACAAGGCAGTCACTTATTACTTACAGAAGTTACCTCCGAGGGTAAGAAAGGAAGCCAAACTGTCAAAGATGGGAGCTCCTTTGATTTATATCATGTTACTTTGTCTCTTTAAACATCAGGGTTTGGGGCAAAGGACTTGGTTACAGGTGACTTGGCACCTTGGTGACCGAAGAGCTGGATTGTGAAAGTGGCTCTGAGGGTGTCTACTCACAGAGGTAATGCTCAAGGTCCCTCCTGCTTTTGTGCATTACACTCAAATCTTGCACTTGTTTGGCTTGTGTACTGGGACTACTTAACACCCCCCCCCCCACTCCTTAATGCAGCAAAAGAAGAAAGTGTAATCACTCTCTGATGGGCCTGACCAAACTGCTAACAACAAACCCTGTTTTGCTTTCTCCCAGCATCAAGGAGGCATTAAGAATAAAGACTGACTTTGTGAGCAGGGCTGCAGAGCGTTGTGTATGACCTGTGAAATGAAAAATCCCTGCTCTGCGCCCAGAGCCTTCCAATCCCACTGCATGGGCTGTTTTCCTTTTATATCTGCTGGAAGGAAACCAGAAAAGTCCAATGAGCAAAAAATATCACAATAGTAAAGATTCAGCAGAAGACGAGGAGGGCTCTCCTGAGGCTTCATTCAACACGTCCTTTTCCCTTCCCACCATTCTGATCTGGTTGATCAATTTTGATGTTTATTTCACCCATTTATTGAGCACCTGCTATGTCCACATATAGCTTTAAAGAAGGAGATTTTAGAGTCAGCCAGCTCCCACTAGCTGGGTGACCTTGAGCAAAAAACCTCCCTGAAGCTTTAGTTTCTTCACCTGTGAATACCACCTCATGAAGCTGAGTCAGTTAATCATTCCTTCATTTGCCAAATAGTTACTGGACACTTACTATGTGTCAGGTATTATTATTAAGTACTCTATACGTATTTTTGGTTACCATTATGACAACCCTGAGGTAATCCCTTTTGTTCTCCTCATGTTACAGATGGGAAAACTGAGGCAAAGACAGGTGGAATTACCCATCTGGGGTCACACATCCTATAAGTGGTTGATTTGAGATCAGAATTAGTCTTAGTCCTGAGCCTGCTCTGGTGAATAAAGCGTAAGACTCAGTCCCTGATCTGAAGATGCTCACAGCCCTGTAGGGGAGACATATAGAAATGGTTAAGTGACAAGTAGACAAAGTTTCACAATAGACATGGCATAAGGAGGAACTCTAATCTCTCTTAGGGTTGGGGGCAAGGAAAGCTTTATAGATCAGGGGATTTTGAGTTAAGCCTGGAGGGACCGACAGGTATTTTCTGGATGAAGGAGAAGAGGGAAGGAGAGTGAAGGCATTCCAAGTAGAGGGTAAAGGGTATACAAAGGCAGAGAAAAGATCAGCATGTTGGAAAATTGTTGGGAGTACAGAAGGGTTGTAGTGCAGGATACTTAGAAGAGACAGAAAAGAAACAAAGCTGGAAAGATAAGCAGGGGCTTTAATTCTCTCTGGTCACATACACAGACCTCAGCAGTCTCTGCCCTCCTCCACTAGGGTAACCATGGTGATGATAGTGGCGATGCTGATAATAGATTAGATTTGCACAACACCTAGCAGTTTATAAAACACAATCACCTACATTACAGTGTATCATTTGATCCTGTGAAGAAGGCAAGACAGGGAGTATTTTTATCCCCATATTACACAAAAATAGTTTAACTTCCAATTGCTTACATGAATTTGTGCCAAATTTACTCCACTACTCCAAAAGGCATGGTCAAACAAAGGGTTTTTTGTTTTTGTTTTTGCTTTTTTTTTCCAATTTGGAGTCCAGGAGTTCACTGAAATTTCTTTTATCTAGTTAAGAAACAAACAAACAAAACAACTAATCAGATTCACTAAAGGCTCACCATTACTCTGGCAGAGTTAGTGCTCACCAAATATCCATGTGGTCCCCTGCATCCTCTAGCCTTGCCTGCAGGTGAGATGAAGTCACACGACTAATTGTAACCAACAGGCTGGGAGTGGAACTGAAGTGTCACATCAGGCTAAAGTAGTTCATTGCTTTCTCCTAAATGCTTTTCCTCTGACACAGCAACTTTGGGCAGCATGTCTTAAGATGAAGAAGGGTGGCCAACTCAAACTGGACTTTCAGAATAAGAAACAAGTCTTTACTGGGTTAAGCCAACTGCAATTTAGGGTCTTGTGTTTACGCGAGCATACCCTAGCCTATCCTGACTACTACGGCTTTCAAAATGTTGGCAATTGTTCCTTACTTTCTCTCAGTCTTTACCTCAAGTTGACAAATGCCTTCTGGAGAATAGTAAGAAATAGAAATATTCCAGGAAATGCTGTAGAAAACATGGTACTACTAATCTCATACTCCAGAAGAACAGCTGAGATCACTTCTATTTCTTGCTCAAAAGTCCTCAAAGATACTTCACTGCTTCAGCAGATAGTTTCTGAATTACTGTGCCTGGCATGTATGACATTTAGTGATCTACTTTTTGTTTTGTTTTATTTTTTGAGAGTGAGCATGGACATGCAAGCAAGGGTCGGGGGGCAGAGGAAGAGAGAGAATCCCAAGTAGGCTCCACATTCAGCACAGACCCCAATGTAGGGTTCAATCTCACAGCCCTGAGACCATGATCTGAGCTGAAATCAAGAGTCAGATGCTTAACTGAATGAGCCACTCAGGTGCCCTAATCTATCTTCCTTTATATTTTATTTTCCACTAGCATTTCCTCTCCAATGTACTTTTTTTTTCTTCACTGGACTACCTACATTCCCTGGATATGCCCTCCAAAAAAAAAAAAAAAAATATATATATATATATGAGAGAGAGAGCTTTATTCTAGTCTCCTCTTCCCCTACTTGATTATAAATTCCTTGAGAGCAAAGCTGTAACAATCATTTGGAAAAAAAATTATTCACAGGAAGAGCCTGGCACACACCAAAAAATAATGTTCATAGAACCAAATTTCATTGATAAAAAGGAATTATGAGACAACAAAAAGAAATAAAAGGCATCCAAATTAGCAAAGAAGAAGTCAAACTTTCCCTCTTCACAGGTGACAGGATAATCTATGTAGAAAACCCAGAGACTACCAAAAAAAAATCACTGGAACTGATACAGGAATTCAGCAGTCACAGGATATAAAATCAATGCACAGAAGCTAGTTGCATTTTTATATACTAACAATGAAGCAAGAGAAAAAGAAGTCAGGGAATCAATTCCATTTACAATTGCACCAAAAACCATAAGATACCTAGGAATAAACCTAACCAAAGAGGTAAAGGATCTCTACTTTAAAAACTATAAAACACTTATGAAACAAATTAAGAAAGACACAAAGAAAAGGGAAAACATTCCATGCTAATGGATTGGAAGAATAAATGTTGTTAAAATGTCTATGGGCAGCCCCGGTGGCCCAGTGGTTTAGCGCCACCTTCAGCCCGAGGTGTGATCCTGGAGACCCAGGATGGAGTCCCACAGTCAGGCTCCCTGCACGGAGCCTGTCTCTCTTCCTGCCCACCCCTCCACCCCCGTCATGAATAAATAAATAAAATATTTTAAAATAAAAAAATAAAATGTCTATACTACTGAAAGCAATCTACACACTCAATGCAATCGCTATCAAAATATCATCAGCATTCTTCACAAAACTGGAACAAACAATCCTAAAATGCATATGGAACCAGAACAGACTCTGAATAGCCAAAGTAATGTTGAAAAAGAAAACCAAAGCTGGAGCCATGACAATTCCAGACTTTAAGATGTATTACAAAGCTATAATCATCAAGACAGTATGGTACTGACACAAGAACAGACACTTAGATCAATGGAACAGAATAGAGAACCCAGAAATGGATCCTCAACTCTATGGTCAGCTAATCTTCAACAAAGTAGGAAAGACTATCCACTGGAAAAAAGACAGTCTCTTCAACAAATGGTAAAATTGGGAAAATAGGACAGCCACATGCAGAAGAATGAAACTGGACCACCTTCTTATACCATACACAAAGATAAACTCAAAATGGATGAAAGATCTAAATGTGAGACAGGAATCCATCAAAATCCTATAGAAGAGCATAGGCAGCAACCTCTTTGACCTCAGCCGCAGCAACTTCTAGCTAGACATATCTTCAAAGGCAAGGGAAACAAAAGCAAAAATGAACTATTGGGACTTCATCAAGATAAAAAGCTTTTGCACAGCAAAGGAAACAGTCAACAAAGCTAAAAGGCAACCTACAGAATGGGAGAAGATATTTGCAAATGACATATGAGATAAAGGGCTAGTATACAAAATCTATAAAGAATTTATCAAACTCAACTCCCATAAAACAAAACATCCAGTCAAGAAATGAGAAGTTTCTCCATGAACAGATATTTCTCCAAGGAAGACATACAAATTGCCAACACACACATGAAAAAATGTTCCACATCACTTGTCATCAGGGAAATACAAATCAAAACCACAATAAGATACCACTGTACACCAGTCAGAATGGCTAAAATGAACAACTCAGGAAACAACAGATGTTGGTGAGGTTGTGGAGAAGGAGAGGTCCTCTTATACTGCTGGTGGGAATCCGAACTGGTATAGCCACTCTGGAAAACAGCATGGAGGTTTCTCAAAAAGTTAAAAATAGAGCTACCCTATGACCCAGAAATTGCAGTACCAGGTATTTATCCAAAGGATACAAACATAGGGATTTGAAGGGGCAGCTGCACCCCAATGTTTATAGCAGCAATGTCTACAATAGCCAAACTATGGAAAAAGCCTAGATGTCCATCAACAGATAAATGGATAAAGAAGATGTGGGATAGATAGATAGATATGTAATGGAATATTATTCGCCCATTAAAAAGAATGAAATTTTGCCATTTGCAATGATGTAGATGGAACTAGAGGGTATTATTCTAAGATAAATAAGTCAGAGAAAGGCAAATACCATATGATTTCACTCATATGTGGAATTTAAGAAACAAAACATGAACATAGGGGAAGGAAAGTAAAAGTAAAATAAAATGAAAACAGAGAAGGAGGCAAACCATAAGAAACTCTTAACTATAAGAAACAAACTGAGGATTGCTGGAGGGGAGGTGAATGGGGGGTGGGGTAGTTGGGTAATGGGCATTAAGGAGGACACTTGATGTAATAAGCACTGGGTGTTATATGCAACTGACGAATCACTAAATTCTACCTCTGAAAATAATAATACGGTATATGCTAACTAAATTGAATTTAAAGATAAAAGGAACTATGGGAAAGGACCATTTTTCTTGGGACACTTATAGATACCCAAGGCAGTTTAGTGGATTTCAGTAATGATACCATTTAATGTCAGATGATTCTCTGGCTAGGTTTTTCAGTCTTGGACAACTTTTATACCTTTATCTAACATTAAGAATATAAAAAGGTGTACAGAGAAGTACCTTATCTTTGCTCAACAAGAATTTCATTTGATCTAGGACATAAAACATAAATAACACCCAAAATTTGGTAATTCAGCTCCCACATATGGAATTACTCATAATGGACTGTGATACACAGGCGCTGGGAACTGTTATTTCAGGGAATATGTGAGGGGCATGTATTTGGGTAGGAGGATGGGGTAACTGGGGGATGGGTACTAAGGAGGGCATGTGGTGTGATAAGAACTGGGTGTTATATGCAACTGATAAATTACTGAGCTCTACATCTGAAACTAATGATGTACTATATGTTGGGTAATTAAATTTAAATAAAAAAATTAAAAAAAATTTCTTCCTAAAGGAATGAAGTTTCACCTAGTGAGGTTTGGTGTGGGTGTTACCTTTCCAAACTGTATTATGCCTCAGTCTTTCTACTTCCTAGAGTACTTTCTCGCAAGAACCGTAGCAGGTACCTAACTCATTACCATGCACCTAATAGCAAATCTGCAAGCATCTCTCATCTGCGATGTTATCCGGACAGGGCAGGAGAACACAAAGAAGGTCAGTCAGCACCCTAGAAGGCAGCCTTATTTACTCATTCACTAAGTGAATGATGACAGAACTCCCACCATGTTTCAGGCAGAGGTATAGGACCTTGGCATTCACCACTGAGCAAGACAGACAGAGAGGGCCTCTGCCCAGACAAAGATCATAATCTCAAGAAGGAGAGACAGAAAAGTAAGGAAATAAATAAGACACTTTAGATATCGATAAATGCCATGAATCTAATAAAACAGAGCTATATCATAGGAAACAGGTAGAGAAGAAGATAGTAGGAATGGTGAAGATCTTTCTGAGATAATATTTGGGCAGGGCCCAGCCAGGTCATCCCAGTAGGCTAGGACAACTGCAGTAGACTGGGAGAGTAGTGGGGGGAGGGGATGAGAGGCAGAGGCCACGTGATGCTAATCACTATAATCTATATAAACATATTTGGATCTTTCTATAAGTACCAAGGGAAGCCATTAGAGTGTTCTTTTTGTAAATTATTATTAAGGCATTGAGTCTCAAAAGACCATCCTATTTATTGGTCTACCTTCCTTATTACACTTTAGGCAATGTTTTGAGAAAGACTTTTTTTTTTCCTTTCCTTCTCTCTCAATCATTCTCTTTTTATTTCCCAACAGTATTGGGAACCCATTCTATACCAAATACTGTGCTCAACAGTACAAACAGTACACAAAAACTAAGTTCCTACTCTTGTGGGTTTTATAATCTAGAGTAGAGAGATAAACAATTAAAAAATATATACAGGGATCCCTGGGTGGCGCAGCGGTTTGGCGCCTGCCTTTGGCCCAGGGCGCGATCCTGGAGACCCGGGATCGAATCCCACATCGGGCTCCCGGTGCATGGAGCCTGCTTCTCCCTCTGCCTGTGTCTCTGCCTCTCTCTCTCTCTCTCTCTCTCTCTCTCATTGTGTGCCTATCATAAATAAATTTAAAAAAAAAATATATATATATACAATGTTTTAGGAAATGTTAAGCTTTATGAAAAAAAAAAAAAAACAGAAGATCATAAGGGAAAATAGTGCCATGCATGTATATAGGTGCATGCTGGCTGCTTTTGATTGGGGATCATGGAGGACTTGTTTGATGGAGCAATTGGAGAAAGTACTGTGAATACCTGAGGGGGAAACAGTCAAGGAACTGGGGACTGCAAGTTCAAAAAAAAGCAGACACAGCTGAGAAAGAGTGGGTGGCTGGAGGGATGGAGGAAGACAGTGGCAGGGAAGGCTTGTGGGGGCAGCTGGAGTTCAGACCATGTAGGTCTTCCTTGGCCCAGGTAAGGACCTTGACTCTGGGATGAGAAAACATTGGATAATTTTGACTGAGGTGTTGCAGCATTATTCAATTTAAGCTTAAAATGATAAAATCTGGTTGCTGAGTGGAAAACAGATTGAGTGGAAACAGGGAGACTAGTTGGATTGGTTTGGCCATAGGAGGTGTGTAGAGTCATTCGACTCAACACATAGTTTGAAGATGAACCAGCAGCGTTCCTCAGTAGGATGGCTGGGGGCTAGAGAATAAAGAGGGGAGTTGAGGAGATGCCCCCGGTATTGGATGAGGGTAAATAGAAAAGGCAAGTTAGGGAAAGGGTGGAGTAATTCTCCTTGATTGTGAACAAGGGGAGTTTGACCTATCTGTTAGACTTACAAGTGTTGAGTTGGCAATTGGGTCTGTGGGGCTGGGCTTTAAAGGAAAGTGAGCCAGGAAGTATAAACAAAGGAATCATCAACTTAGTGCATGGAAAGTCATGGGGCTGGATAAGGTCTCCTCAGCAATGGGGGTAAAAAAAGGGCCAAGAAGAAACCTATGTACTGAGCCTTGGGGCAATGGATTGAGATAAGGTAGCCTGTGTAGAAGGAAAACCAAAAGAGCATAAATCAAGAGACAAAAGAACCAACATGAACTATATCAAGGGAAAGGATACTTAGATTTCTTTTTAAATTCCTTCCTTCCTTCCTTCCTTCCTTCCTTCCTTCCTTCCTTCCTTCCTTCCTTCCTTCCTTCCTTCCTTCCCTCTCTCCTCCTTTTATTCTGAGATCCCACGTGCTATATATATATATATTTTTTTTTTCCTCTGGTCCTCATCACAGAACAGAGGACTGTAGCTTTCCTCCTGATCCCCCCCACCCCGCCCCATGCATGCAAAGATATAGCAGATACAGATATCTAAGTACCAAATAGATAAAATCATATCTAAGTACAAAATGCATCCCTTGCACTCTGTTATTATATTAAAAGCACCGCTGGTACTTTCCTTCCAACTTTTACCCATGGAGAATTGAAAAGGCACTCCAAGTGAAGGTTCAGAATCATCAAAATGTGTACACGATCAGCATAAATGTCTCATTCTAGATGAATCCACTTCAATTATATATTTAATTCAGCTGAGAGGTCCCCAAAGAAGGGTTATTCTGTATTCACCAGCAAAAGTATTTCCGATACCCTCGTGGGGACAATGATTTGCCAAAAATTCATGCAACCTTTTTTATATTAATGCAGAAAAACTTGAAGGTTATTAAGTCCATGCTTCTGACAGCCCCTGCAGTTACAAATAAAGCAGCTAATGAGAAGAAAAACTGCCCCTACCGCCTTATTCCCAAATCCCCAGCCATCTTTACGCAAGAATGCTGTGACAAATGATACTTTTCACCTTTCTACCGTGCCCCTTCTCCGATTATAGATTTAGATGGATAACATGACCACAAGAGTTAGGCCCCAAAGCAGATGATTGCCCCTGGCACCCGCCGTATGCAATTCGGGTGAAATTTCCAAGAGCCAAATGAAATAATTGCAACAGGGTAAGTCTAACTCTGCAAGTGAATTTATAAAAATTAAAAGGTCTGAGAGGTAATGCTCATGGACCCATTTGTCACATTTTTGCTCATTAAGATTTAATTGAAATGAACTCTGGTAACTGTAAGAAAAGTTACATTCTTATTTTAGACTAGCAGATAAAAGAAGATAATTTTTTAAGCCTCCAAACTTGGGATCAACTCCATGAACTGCTACTTCACAATCAACGCTCCTGCAATCATGCTAGAGAAATTTCATCTATAAGAAATATCATTTAATGCTATCAGAAATGGAGCCGAGTTTTGACATCTCAGGAGCACGGGTATCTATGTTTGAAGGCACAATTAAAACAGCTTCTGAGCAAACTCTAAAATGTGAATTGGCCCCCTACCACGTAAAACTAATTTAGAGGAAATGGAAAGTCAAAATATTGTCATCTAAAATAATTACCTTATATAGACAAAGTCATTCATTTATCTGCACTTCAATATATTTTATGAGAGAGTATTAATGTAAAGCACACTCTTATGTATGCATAAGAGATGGAGTGTAAGAACATGAGAATGTCCTCATTGGGGTTTTTCTAAGGCTGCTAATGTGTATAATGCCAGTTAACAGCTTGCAAATGGTATGACGGCACTGGTTACCAGAAATTCCAGCTCCAGGCTGTTCCTACTCCCATCAGCACTGCCAAGCTGAAAAACAAAACAAAACAAACCCAAACCAACCAACAAACCAACAAAACAAACTGTTCTTGCCAAAACCTCCTCTCTGCTAACCCCCTGTGTATGTTCCACTCTTCTTGGGGTACTTGACCTTGTTGCTCAGGCCCTGCTTTTTATATAGAATACACTCTCCTTGTGTTTCTAGCTCTGAGGGCTTCTTTTTGGTCTCCTGTCAGCATTCTCCATGTGTTCCCCCCCCCCCCCGCCCCCAGAGTTGATCCTCTCTCACTATTATGCTCCATGTCTGTTTGCCTCCTGGCTCAAGACCTCCTCAGAATGAGCTCATCCATGGTTAGTGAGTTAAATAATGTTTGTCAAAAAGATACATCTAAGTGTATGCAAACCATTTGAAAATAGAGTCTTTACAGATGAATGACGGATCTTGAGATGATACCACAGTGGATTTAGGTCAGATCTTAAATCTAATGACTAATGTGCTTATGAGAAAAGAAGGGGATACAGAAGCACACAAGGGGTAGGTGGCCATATAAAGATGGACGCAGAGGATAGAGATGTGCAGCCACAAGCGAAGGAATGCTTGGGACCACAAAAGCTGGAAGAGAAGAGGATTATTCCCCAGAAACTTGAGAAGGAACATGGCCCTGCCTTCTCTTTGATTACATACTTTTGGCTTCTGTAACTTTGAGAGAATAAATTTCAGTTGGTTTATGCCTTCAAGTGTGTCATAAGTTTTTGCAGCTCCAGCCCAGAACTCTCACCTGAGTTTCTGATCCTCTGATGCTCGGCACCTGTCTGTCCAGTTGTCTTAAAAAAATATTTCCCTATCGAGATGCGCCTCCAGCTTAAAGGTCTTGCCTGCTCTTTGATTCTGCTGCTGCAGCTAGACACTCAAGACTTAAACTATTATTCGAGAACTATCTACACAACCAAACTGCACCCCGATGATAGAGGCAGAAGCAAGACACAGGTGCTAAGATCATGGACTCTGGAGCTTGAGTTGGGCTTGAATTCTTGTTCAGGCACTTGCTCACTGTTTCTACCTGGGCAAGTTCATTTCTTGTTACCTGTCTCCTCACCCATAGCACAGAATAATAATAGTATTTACCCCAACAAGCATTATGAGAATTGAAATAATTGCTGTTGGTAAAATGCTTAGAATACTGCCCACCCCACAGAAAGTATTATTTGTTTTTAAGTAAGTAAACATTTTACAAACACCTCAAACTTTCTTGGTTCTTGACTCAAACTCAAGGTCAGCAAGTTCTCATCCTCATCCATGAAGACTGCATTGACCAGATGGCTCTGAAACATATATCTGTGTCCATCCGTGTCTGAGGTCAGAAGCCCAATTCCATAGTTTACCATGTGACTCTAATGTAGTCCATTTTCCTCCAGGGGGTTCCAAGGCTTCTAACTCCCAATCCATTTCTGTCCCCTGAAATGATCTTCCTTTCCCCCCTCTACTCTTTCCCATTACCCCTACCTTTGTCCTTGAATTGGACTCAGCTTAGATGCAACCTCTTCCAGACACTGTCCACTGACCCCATGGGCTGAAGTATAATGATCCATTTATTAATCTGTCTCTTTTATTTGACTGTCAGCTCTTCCAAAGCAGGAACTATGTTTTATTCCTATCTGTACCTCCACCGCTTGCAACACTGCCTGCATATAGTGGAGATGCAGGCAATCTTTGTCAAGTGAATAACCATTTGTTTAGCAGCTTCTGCATCCCTCCAGGTGGTGAATGTCAGGGTAGGCCTGAAAAAGGATCTTGGCTACCAAATTATAGCCCTAAAATCCTCTATTTTAACAATTAGAGCTGAAAGCCTTTGGGGAAATGTAATAGTTACTATTTAGATTCCTACAAAGTACAACACCCTATAGTCTCCTGACTGATTATATGCAGAGTGCACTTTACGGAGAGTGCAGCAAAGTGTGCCAGTGGCAGAGATGTGATACTATGGAGATTAATGGCAAGGAATAGGATTTCTAGAAGATTAAGGACATAGAGCAAGACCCCAGAAACTTGTGCCTGGAAGCAAATGAAGGAAATATAAGCTTGACATCCTATGTGAGTAGGAGGTATTGCAGTATCAAGATCTCTATGGGTCTTGAAACCGATTTTATTTAGCTGTGACCTAGAACTGATGCAGGAATTTGATACCAGCCATTCTCCTATTCAGAGCTTTTTCTGGATACCATGGAGCCAATGAGAAAACAACTTCTAAGAGTATCTTGCAACCTGAGTGTTTTTTCAAAGTTTCTCTAGTTTCATCTAGTTGCTCAGGCCACGGCCTTTATAGGAGCTCAGTGGTCTTCATTTTGATGACAAATTGATGGTCAAGGCAAAGTAAGTGTCCCCAAGAGGAGAGAACTTGTGTCAGGTGTCTACTCTTAAGGAAGCCCCCACTTGTTTCAACACTACACTTTGCTGAGGAAAGTGCAGGAAACCAGGAAGGGCTACCCCTTTTTCTCCTCAAATCCACAAGCTGTTTATCAGGGAACACTGTTGGCTTTACAGAGAGCCATCGCCACAGCCATGACTCAGCTCCAAACCCCCGCTGGCCATCTTCATCTGGATTTCTGCAACAACCTCCTAACCTGTCTCCCTGTTTCCTCCCTTGTCCACTTCCCATCTATTCTTGCTCAGCAGTTTCCTGCTGAAACTAAGTCAGACCATGACGCTCCTATGCTGAAGTCCCGCAGCATCACCCAGAGTCAAGGCCCAGTTGTCTCTGCAGTCCGCAGGGACTTCTCTGACCTGCCTCAGGGAAGGATTAGTAAAGCTACTTCTTTGTAGCCTCAGTGCCATTAAGCTCAGATCTGAAGGAGGAATATGGCAGATTCTTGCTGACACAGCAGTTCTCCCTGCGACAATCACAAAATATTTTGCTGACAGGAAGCAAAAAATTAATGACTCTGGCAGAGGGGCTGAAGCCAAATGAAAATTCAAATGATGTGTGTGAGTCAAATCAGATATCTGGGTGAGCCATCTTGTGTGAGGCACTTTTTTTTGCTCTTTTCAGAGCTTACCCAACCTGTGCCCACAGGACTTTCGTATCAATGGAGACTCTGGGATTTCTTAAGCAATGTGCTGTCTTTGGCTGTGCACTGGCATTAGAGACTAAAATCCAAGTGTAATGACTTCCTTTACCCAACTGTGTTGTTGTAAACCCCCAAGGCCTTACTCTCTGCACTGGTAAGGTGGGGTAATAATAATACTTTAGAGGATTAGATGCATCAACCCTGTTTATCTTGAATTCTGCTGAGATGCCACTTTGTGCAGGAGGCCTCCTTAGGCCTATAATAGAATCAGTCTCCTTCTGTAATTTCCCTTTCTGCTCTAATTTATTAAATTATCAAAGTGTTTATCATCCCTTCATATTTGTTCTGAATGTCCGCTCTGTCCTCAAGACCATGAGTTCCCAGATTAGCAAGGAGGTGTCTTATTCATTTTTGTATTCTCAAACTGGCAACATTTGTTGAATGAATACATGAATGAGCTCTCAGGACTAATTGGAAGGTATATTTCTTGAAAGTTAGTCATGATTTTTGTATTTCCAAGAGATCTTTTCCTTTATACTGGTAAATTATATCGGTGTAGTGGAAGAAAAGGAACTGTTGTATATGAAGAGAGATGGAAAACAACAAGAAACCATTTTATATGAGTAAGACTGGTGAAAATCCCAATGCCAACTATTGACAGGATGGGAGTGATGGAACCTCCCACACACTCTTGGCAGGAGTGTAAATTGGTTCAACCCGTTTGGAAAACAAAGCTTCAGATGCACATGTCATTTCACCAACAATTCTACTCCTGGAGATATGCTCCTGAGAAATTGTGCACACATAAACAAGGAAATTTATACAGGCTATTCATAGTGGCACAGTTTATAAGAGCAATAAAATTGGAGACTATCCAAATTCTCACCCACAGCAAAATAGATATAAATTGTGGCATATTCCTACCACACAACTCCTTACAATAGTTAAAATCAATAAACGAGAACTATGCTGATTTGCATAAATAAATCTCAAAATCATATTGCTAAGAAAAAAAACAAGCTGCAAAAAGATGTATACTATACTGTACACCATTTATATTAAGTTTGAAAACAGAAAATAAAGCCATATATCATTTCTAGTTACATATATATGTGATAAAGTACTAAATCATGCAAGAAATGGTAATCACCAAATTTGGATGGTGGGGGTTGGGAAGAGTAAAATGGAGTTTAGGATGAGTCTCCTAGTGCAATTATAATGTGATTATTTCAAAAATCAAAAGACTCAGAGAAAATATGCCAGAAGGCTATTATTTTTTAAGAGAGAGAGGGAAGGAGTGGAGGAGGGGCAGAGGGAGAATGAGAGAGAATCTCAGGCAGTCTCTATGCCAGCATGGGGCTCAAAGTGGGGCTCAATCTCATGACCCTGAGAACAGGACCTGAGCCAGAATCAAGAGTCCGATACTTAACTGACTAAGCCACCGGGAACCCCCAGAAGGCTAACATTTTTTAAAAATTGTGTGGTAGATACATGGTAGTTCATCTTTAAACATTCCATAAAAATTTTTTCATAAAAATTTTTAAGAGTTAAACAAAAATCTAATCTCAACTATGGAAATGGCACGTCCACTAATTATTTTCAAGGCTCCTGTGAGACAGCCTTCATATGTTTATCTAGGATATAAACTCCACTGAACAAGTCTCAAAATGGACTGGCTGCATGAAAAAGTCTTCTGTATGTATTTGTTCATTCCTTTCCACTATTTATTTTTTCCTTGTATTTTTTTAATGGAAATATTTTGAAGGGCATAATACATTTGAGTTTCTTAAAGATAATGCAAAGTTCATAGTTTTAAATACCTACACTGTATTCTTCACAGAGTCATTTTCTGTTTCTCCCTGCTTTAATAAGTCTTATGTATATATTGCATTTGTTCATTCATTCATTTACCTGTCCAATAGGTATTTGCTGAAGTAAAACTACTTACACCCATTTCCAGGTCCTGAGGGTAAATTGTTGAAAAAGAGATCTTCAATTTGATTCAGAGTTTGTCCTTGCTAACTTGTATTATAGTTCTTGAATCTGTTTCAGTTCCTTGAAAGCAGCAATGGAGAACTTCTCACTCTTGTGCCCAATACAGAGTGGATGCTCAGTAAACATAAATACTAATTAAGTATATTAACCGATGGTGCTGACTTACAAATGTGTTCAAAGCATTAAAAAGTCTCAGCCTTTACTACTCAAATTCCTTTGAAGTTTGTCTTACTGAGAATTTCTCCATCTCTTAGCTAATGTCCTCAATTAAAATTTTATTAATAAACGTGTTTTTTTTCCTTAAAAAATATCTAACAAATTAAAAATAACCAAGCCTTTCCCTTTCTAGGTGTTCAACAAGTCCAGCTACTTAGGACTCAGCTCTCTTTGCTCTTTGCTAGGGCATATGTGTAAAATAAAGGATATCCATAGGACCGAAAACATCTTCAGAGATGGTTCTGAAACAATGCTCATTGTCCTTCCCTCTTTGTCCACGCTACTTACCCCAATATTACCATTTTCCCCATTCCTGAGATGACCGTTCCTGAAACACAAAGTTCCCAGGAACTAACTGCTTGAGTACCCAATCCAAGCAAAGACACAGGCCAATCACTCTCATTGATCTTTGTATCACAGCTCAACAAATATTTCTTCAAACATCTTATTTTGATATTCTCCGCACTTGGATGACTGAGAACAAACAAGCCAAAAAGCATAAAACATGAACAGTTACAAGGACGGGGTCTTTATAGGCAGGTGATGTCCCTCAGGCTGAGAAAGGATCTCTCTAACTTTGCAGCATCAGCTCTAAGACAGACTCAGCCAGGCAGGGTCCAGGAGGTGGACAAAACCAACTCTGCCCAGGGCAGCCTCCTTCGTTGGCCTGAAATGGGGTCAAACCCCAGAACATCAATCACTCTCACACATTTAGCATAAACTAACCTCACTCCTCCAAGCCTCATGCATCCTGAGGAACCATGTCAAAGGAGGAAATAGCCCTTTTCAGGCATTAGGCAAACAAAAAGGAATTTTTCTTTGGCATATTTAACATTCCTGGTAAACTGAATACAGAGTATTTTTATGATTGGCATTTCACAGGTGAGGAAATTGAGGCACAGAGAAGTGTTCTCACTTCTGGATTTGCTTGGGACCAGACTGCATGGCCAGCAGAGGTACAGATGAATCTGGTACTCCTGAAACTGAGAGTGTAAACAAGGTCTTTTTCTTATTGATTGCCTTAGGCTTAAATTCTTTTGTGAAAAGTGCCCTGCCCTGCCCCGGCCTCAGCTGCTCTTCACAGTAAAGAACTGGCATTTATAAAGGGCATCTGATGCAAGTTTCTGTTGTAGGCCCTTTGCGTGAATTAGCTCATTTAGTATTCATGACAAGCAAGGTCCCCCTACTATCCCATTTTATACCTGGGCAAACTGAGGTCTAAGAAAGTAATTGATTTGCCTAAAGTCACCCCACTAGTAAATTGGCTGAGCAGGGATTTTTTTTTTTTTAAGATTTTATTTATTTGAGAGAGAGAGAGAGAGAGAGAGAGCTGGGGGAGGGACAGAGGGAAAGAGGGAGGGAAAATCTCAAGTGGACTCCCTGCTGAACTCTGAGCCCAACTCTGGGCTTCATTTCATGACCCTGAGATCATGACCTGAGTTGAAATAAAGAGTCTGATGCTCAATTCATTGAGCCACCCAGGTGCCCCTGAATAAGGATTCTTAACTACACCCTCAAGCATTTAGCCACTGCTGTCTGGATTATGACACCACTATCAGAAAGTGGGAGTTAGTCCCCTGTGTCTCTTGTTCTCCCATCAACCCCAATTAGACGACTGGAATCATTACTGTAATTCAGTGGTCTGAATATCTTTGACACCTGACCTCTCCTTTCTGTTCTCATTGGGTGCTGCCTCCTTCAAGAACTATTATGGAACTCTCCCAACTCCTTCCTGGCTTCTAATCTCTGACAAGCAGCAGAGGAGTCTCTCTCTCTCTCTCTTTCTCTAAACCTTAAGCTTGCTTACAATTGGAATCACTTGGGAAGTGTAAAATGTCTGGGTGCATCCAGAGGTTCTGATTCTGTTGGTCTGGGACATACCTGAGTATCAGGAGTTTAAACAGACCCTCCTCCCCCTCACCGCACTCCACCAGCAAGTGAATATGATATTCAGTGGAGCTGGAAATACTGATCCAAACTCATAAATATGAGCTATAAATGGCCCTTTACCTATTAAAAGACCACAATGACTATGGGATGGTCCAAATTTCTTAGCATGGCAGGTGGTGCTGCTTTGCTAATGACCCAAGCTGAATTTCTTAAAAAAAGAAAAATATATATTTATTTATTTTAGGGGGGAGGGGCAGGAGGAGAGGGAGACACAGAGAGAGAATCTTAAACAGACTCCCTGCTGAGCATGGAGCTGAATGTGGGGGTTGATCTCATCACCGAGATCATGACCTGAGCTAAAATCAAGAGTCAGTTGCTCAACCAACTGAGCCACCCGAGTGCCCCTCACAATCTGAATTTCTAAAACCGTCTTTTAAGACTTTTGAACCCAATCCTTCTGTATGTGTGCACGTGTGCATTCACGTACACACACACACATAAACTCACATATACACACTATGTACACTAACAACACATGCCTTCTGAGCACACCATGTTCTTTTATGTTTCTAGTTGTCCTAATCTGTTTGGACTGCTGTAACAAAATTACACAACCCAGGTAGTTTATAAACAACAGAAATTTATTTCTCACAGTTTTTGAGGCTAGAAGTTCAAGATTAGTGTGCCAGTGTGATCTGCTGAGGGCCCTCTTCTGGATTGCAGACTGCTGACTTTTTGCTGTGTCCTCACATAACAGAAGGGCCAGGGATCTGTCTGGAATATCTTTCATAAGAGCACTATTCTCATTCATGGGGCTCCAGCTTCATGATTTAAACACTTCTCAAGGCCTCACCTTTGAGAGTTAGGATCTCAACAAATAAATTTGGGAGGGGACACAAACATTCAGAACATAGCACCAGGCCTTTGCATATTCTGTTCTCTCTGCATGGAACAGTCATTCTCTCTTTTCTTCACTGCTAAGCTCCTGTTCATTTTCAAAAACCTACTTTTATTTCCCTCTACCAGGAAGCTTTCCCTGATCTCCAACAGAATGGTTCTCCTTGCTGAGCTCACAGAATAGTCAGCACATGGTTTTACTACAACATGCCTGATGTATAAGCAATTGCTTAGGTTACAGTATCTTTTTTACTGTCAAGTCCTTGTGAACATGGCTTAGAGGCTCTGTATTATCTGCTATCAACCACTCCCACCACCCCTAATCTTCTCACATCACTTTCCAACTCACTCCACTTCCAGCCATTATCCCTCCTCCTCTTCCTGCCAGGGAGCCTTTGTCAGGATTGAAGCCTGACTCTGTAATGCCCCTCTCCAGCTCCCTTCAGTTCAAACCAACTTGTCCTTAGTTCAGTCCAAGCATCACCTCCTCAGGGAAATCTTCCAAGATCTTTCCTACACTAGAGATGAATTTCCTTTGTTCTATTCACTCAGAAAATCATGTTCCAAGGTGGAATTGACTTAGAAATTATACACACATTTGTTTGTGATTATTTGGTAGATGCCTCTCCACTCGATCATAAACATATGAGAGCAGAAATATAGGTATTCTTGCTCATCTTTATATTTCCAGGACCTAGCGCTATGTCTGGCACCTAATAGGTGTCCTATAAACATTTGCTACAAGAGAGAGTGAATGCCAGGTACACAGTAAGTGCTCAGTATCTTTTGGTTATTATTGCTAAGCATGGTAAGAGAAGCAACACATCTTCATTTTTATAATCCTCGGGTTTTAGAATATAGTGGCACTCAATAAGAGATTATTTCGTGTATTATCAAACCTAATGATTATTACTTCCACTTCATCTAATAATCAGCATTTTAAGTATATCAAAAGTGTTTTTTTTCTATCATAAAGCCAGGGACAATAAAAATTGTATATTTGCATAGTCATTGCCACAGCTAAATATTGCCTAAAGCCACTGGGAAATTAGTAAGGAGATAATGGTTTTCAAAGGGGTGAAAGACCTCTAATAAGAGAAAACTTAAGTAAACATATGTAGTTAAAAGTTGAATCAACATGTAAATATAGGGATCCCTGGGTGGCGCAGCGGTTTAGCGCCTGCCTTTGGCCCAGGGCGCGATCCTGGAGACCCGGGATCGAATCCCACATCGGGCTCCCGGTGCATGGAGCCTGCTTCTCCCTCTGCCTATGTCTCTGCCTCTCTCTCTGTGTGTGACTATCATAAATAAATAAAAAATAAAAAAAAAACATGTAAATATAATTACAGAAAACATGGTTATAACTACCTTTATTTAAATGAGGCAGTCTCTTTACCAATTTATAGTTAAACCTAATAAAGTCAGTCCACCAAATATTTTTTTTTAGAAAAAAGAAATAACATAGGAACATTACTTAGACTCATAGTTGGGGGAAGGCAGATTCTAGAGTTTTCCGGAAAGCTCTATGTCCAGAAAGCCGAAGTTAACCTTTATTAAATAGATTTTTAAAAAGTAACTCCATGTGTTAATATTATCATATCCAGAGATTATTCCAAAGAGTTATATTAAAACTATGGAACACTACTTCCATAAATAATTTGTGGGATTTTCATAAGTGGGCAAATCTCCCTCAAGATTCCAGGCATTGGCTTCTATATGTGCATCTTAATGGTAGAACTTCTTTGTATTAAAAGACCTATATGTCTTGTACAAGGGGATCTTTGGGTACATGAACCAAATTATAAGGCACCATGTTACTAAAAACATTTAAAACATCCACTCAGAGATTCTAAAAGAGCATAACACAAAGACTAGAAGGCAGTCACATCACTTTTGCTACAACTCTGGACATGAAATATCTCCTTAAGAAGAGAAACCAAGAGCCCCCCAAGTCTCCCAGTCAGAGCTGCTCTTTTGGAGGCTCTCCATATTATTCCTCTTCAAATCCCCAGAAGCCCTGACAAGGAATCTCAGTGGATAGCAAGACAGATCAAGTTCTCAACTGATGGGATTGTCAAAAATAGCACTCTTGCAGGGCTTTGGCTGGGCCTCAGGCTCTCTTCATCTTTCTCCTCTTCCTTTGTTCCTGGGCTTCATCCTTCATAATGATCCTCAAGGTTTTAATTACTGGATATTCAGAAGACCTCCAGCTTATATCCAATCACTTTTGAGGTCAATTCTAGATGTCTCAAATGCCTTCAAAGACAACATATCAAAACACACACACACACATACATAGAAATCAACTCAGTGTCTCCCTAAAGTTGACCACCCTATGCCCACCTTACACAAAATCTTCATCCTATCATTGAAGGGAAGCAGCATCCAGCCTGTTTGATAAACTAGAAATGAGACATAGTCGATAACTCCATCTATGTCACACACCTAATACAATCTAATCACCAAAATGTACTAACTTTTCATTCCTGAAACCTTTCAAAGGCACCCACTTCTCTGAGTGAGGTTTCCTTCAACAGTTTTCCATTGCTTTAGGGTAAATTTTTTAATACTAGATGGGCCTGATATTCCCAGCTTCAGGGCTTTTGTTTTGTTTTGTTTGTTTTTTAAGATTTTATTTATTTATTCATGAGGGACACAGAGAGAGGCAGAGACATAGGCAGAGGGAGAAGCAGGCTCCCTGCGGGGAACCCAATGCAGGACTCAATTGCAGGACTCAATCCCAGGACTCCAGGATCATGACCTGAGCCAAAGGCAGATGCTCAACACTGAACCACACAGGTGCCTCCACTCCAGCCTCAGGTTGAATAATGCTCCCCATCTTCCTGTTTTCAGTCTAGCCACATTAGCCTTCTTTTGGTTCCTTAAACATATAAAAATCCCCCATCCCTGCAGAGCCTATATTCATTTTGGAAGAGTTTCTCCTCCACCTCCCTTCAAACACTGACCTCCATGACTTTTACTTTCTCTTGTACAATATGTGCTTCTTTCCTTCCTGGAACTTAGTGTGATTATAATTTTACATTTCTAAACTTTGCTCATTTCATGGGTCTAACTCTCATATGTTAACCTATACTGACAGTAAAAAATAATAATAATCCAACTAAAAAATGGGCAAAGGACCTGAAAAGACATTTGTATGAAAGAAGATATATGACTAGCCAACAGGTCCATGAAAAGATGCTCAGCATCACTAATCATTAGGGAAATGCAGATGAAAACTACAATGAGACATCACTTCATATTGTTACAATGGTTAGTTAGCATCAAGAGGACAAGAGATACATGCTGGCAAGGATGTGGACATAAGGGAACTCCTGTGCCCCTGTTGGTAGGAATGCAAATTGGTGCAGTCATAATGGGAAACAGTATGGAAGTTCCTCAAAAAGTTAAAAATAGAACTACCCTATGATCTAGCAATCCCACTTTTGGGAATAGAGCTGAAGAAAGTGAAAACACTATGTTGAAGAGATATCTGTACCCCAATGCTCATACCAGTATTATTCACAATAATAAAGACGTGGAAACAATCTAAGCACCCATTGACAGATGAATGGATGTAAATATGCATACATAGTAAAATATTCTTCAGCCATAAGCAAACAACAAAACAAAACAAAAAACATGAGGAAATCAAGCTATTTGAAACAAAATAGATAGATCTTGAGGGCATTATGCTAAGTGAAATAAATCAGAGAGAAAAAGACAAATATTGTATTATCTCATTTGTATGTGGAATCTAAAAATAATAATAATAAATCCATAAAAAATAAATCAGATTTATAGTTATAGAAGGTGGAGAGTAAGGAGAGGGAAATTGAAGGAAAATGATCAAAAGGTACAAACTTCCAGTTACAGGATAAATAAATACTAGGGATGTAATGTACAACATGATGACTATAGTTAACATTGCTGTAAGATGTATATGAAAGTTGTTAAGAGGGTAAATCCTAAGAGTTCTTATCACATATATATATATATACATATTTTTAAAGGTTTTATTTATTCATGGGAGACACACGGAAAGAGAAGTAGAGACATAGGCAGAGGGAGAAGCAGGCTCCCCGCGGGGAGCCTGATGTGGGACTCCATTCCAGGACCCCAGGATCATGACCTGAGCCAAAGGCAGATGCTCAACCACTGAGCTACCCAGGTGCCCTTATATGCATACATATTTATATTTTTTAAAAAAATATTTATTTATTCATGAGAGACCGAAAGAGAGAGAGAGAGATACAGAGACACAGGCAGAGGGAGAAGCAGGCTCCATGCAGGGAGCCTGATGCGGGACTCGATCCTATGATTCCAGGATCACACCCTGGGCCAAAGGCAGGTGCCAAGCCGCTGAGACACCCGGGCTGCCCTATTTTTTTCTTTTTACATATTTTGTGTCTATATGAGGTGACAAATGTCAACTAAACTTATCGTGGCAGTCATTTCACCATATATGTAAGTCAAATCATTATGCTGTATACTCTAAACTTATACAGTGCTGTATGCCACTAGAACAAAAGGTATAGTGAAGGCAGGGTCCAAATAGACCAATTACCTAGAGTGAATAAAGAAAAGTTATCAGGAAGTCCCTTTCCACACACACACACACACACACACACACACACACACACACACAAAAGGCCAGGACGAGATGGTTTCACAGGAAAATTAGTTTGAGGTAGTTTCATAAGGGGATTCTACAAATATTTAAAGGCAAATTTAAATGTCATTCACATTATTCTGGAAAAATTTAAAACAAAAAGAGGAATGTTTCCAAAATGTTCATGGAGTTATCAATAAACTCAACACTGGCAAAGATATTATAAAAAAGACAATTTTAGTTAAATTTCCCTTTGAATGATGATGCAGAAATTGTAAATTAATATTAGCAAATGGAATCTGTGACCCAATAAAAGGAGGATACAAACTGAACAACATAGGGCTGCTTCTAGGAATGGAATGATGACTTGCTATCAAGAAATCTATCAAGATGGAATTTTGTACAGTGTTTATACCCAAGGCATTGGCCTGGGTCCAATCTCAGCTCTGCCACTTACAGGTTGTCTGATCTTGTTCAAGTTACTTGACTTTCACAAATTTCAGTTTTCTTAAAAATTTTGGAATGAAAATAAGAATAGTAATGAGTTCTAGATTGGGCAAGCAATTAGATACTGCCTTAGGTATCAATTGCACCAAATAAGGATCAATTATGCTTATTAATAATCTTAATCATAATAATAAAAAGAAAAAATAATACCATCTCCTTGCACACCAGAAATACATGGGATAAAATTCAACATCCATTTTTTTAACTTTAAATAGCTCTTAATAAAATAAGAATAGATAGATATTACCTTAACATGAGAAATATATCTATCTCAAATCATAAGCCATCATCCTGCTTAATGAAAAAATCCAGAAGCATTCCCATTAAAGTCAGACACAAGATAAGGATGTTAATTATCCTCACTATTATTTAACACTTTTCTGATGATACTAGCCAATGTAATTAGAAATAAAATATAAAAGTTGGAAAAGACTTGGTTAAAGTCTCATTATTTGCAAATGATATAACTTAGCTAGAACACCCAAGAGGATAAACTTAAAAAAAAAAAAAAAACTATTATAAATACTAAGAAGATTCTGTAAGGTTCTTGGGAATAAAATTAAAACACAGAAGTCAATAACTTTCATAACTATAAACAAAACCAATGAAAGTATAAAATGGAAGAAAAGATCATGTTTATGACTCTAAACAAAAAATAGATTCTCCAGGTCCAAAGTTTCCAAGAAATGGAAAATATATACATATCTATATCTGTATATAAAACAATACACACACATGCACAAACACATGCACTTACAATACAGACAGACAAAGAAAAACCTAAAAATATTACCAAAGAATACCAAAAAGACCTCACTCCTGGAAAAGCTATCCAGAATTTTGGATAGAAAGAACCAACATCATAATGATAGCAATTCCCCCAACATTAATTTGCAAATGTAATAGAATTTCAATGGGATACCAATAAACTTATTTTAAAATTAGATAATCTAATTCTAAAGTTTAGACGGAAAAATAAACAAAGATCTAAGAGTCCTATGAAGAAGAATAATGATGTGATGCCAATTCTACTAAAGTATATTATGAAGCAACAGCAATTTGTTTTAAAGTGTAGTATTGATAAAGAATATAAAAAGAGAGAAAAAAAAAGAATATAAAAAGAAATTAACAGAACAGGAATTGGAGCCCAGAAACAGACACAAATACCTATGGCAATTTAAAATATGCCAGAGTAGTATTTCGAATCAGTGAAAACACTATGTATTAATCAACAAATTCTGTTTGAACAATTGCACAATTGAGTAGGTTCTCCACACTTTATGCTGCCCAAACTCCATGTGGATCAATTATCTAAACATAAAAAGTAAAATTCCCCCCCAAATTTTAGAAGTGGCATTAAAAAACAAAGAGAAATGAATTTTTATTATCATAACTCAAAGAGGGTTAACGCTAAATACAAAACACAAAACAGAAGACATGGGGGGAAATTGCTTCATTTAACACACACACACACAGCAAGACCAAATTCAATGAGCAAAGCAACTTTATACACATTTTTAAAAAATAAAACTACAAATGTGCAATGTAATTCCAATTATATCACAATGAAGTGTGTGCTTCTTTAAAATATAAAGCCCTACATATCTATAAGAAAAGAATAACAATTCAATAGAAAAATGGATAAATTATGAGCAAATAACTCACAAGAAAGGAAATATAAATGGCTCTTAAGTATAGGAGGAGATAATAAATCCCTCTTGTAATAAGAAAAATGCATATTATAATGAAAATGAGATATCATTTTTCACCTATAATATTGGAAAATAGGAGAAAATTTTGATAGCTTCTAGTTGTTAAAAAGTGTGGAAATAGTCACTTTATATGTTGCTGGTGAAGCTGAAACCTGGTATAATCTTTAAGTTGACCAACTTGACAATAGTTACCAAAATTACAAAATGTACGTGTTTTTTGACTTGGCGATTTTATTACTCCTACAAATTTAGGTTTTTAGTTGCTCCTATGTTTTCAAATATAAAAAGATATTTGCAAATCACTGTTAAGAGTAGAAAAAGTTTAGAAGAATCAAACCAAGTGTCTGTCAATAAAGCACTTGGTGAAATAAAATATGGTCTATCTCTAGAATGATACACTTCCTCAGGATATAACTCAGGTGCTTTTATTTTATTTTATTTTATTTTATTTATTTATTTTTAAGATATTTTATTTATTTATTTATGAGAGTCACAGAGAGAGGGAGAGACATAGGCAGAGGAGAAGCAGGCTCCCTGCAGGGACTAGATCCCAGGACCCCGGGATCATGACCTGAGCCAAAGGCAGACACTCAACCACTGAGCCACCCAGGTGCCCCTCTCTGCTGTTTTTATTAAGAATGCCACTGTTCAATACTTAGAACTGAATGCACGGTATATTACCATTGATTTGCAAGTGTGTATATATGTGTGTGCTTAAAGCAATATATGCTTGCATTTGTATAGAGTGTTCCAGGAAGAAAATGCAAGAACCTGACAATGTTGAGTGCTTCTAGGGAGGGAAACTGAGAGGTTGGGGCCAGGTGTGAAGGCATATATTTTAAAAGTTTTTACACTTTTTGAGTTTTGCACTAGTATATGAGTACATTATCTATTCAAAATATAAATAATTAAGTTTTAAAAGGAGATGATCAAGGTTAGTTAAGTCACCTGAGTGCCTGGTACAAAGTCACCAGGCAATAAATGGCTGTTGTGTTTATAATTATGATGCTGAGTAGGAACTGGATGATAATAGTGGAAACATAAAAATCATGGAATCAAATGATTGTTTCCCTTTGATACAGGGTTGTGTTTCTCAAACATTAGGATGACCCATATGAAATAGCCAATATTTGGCAGTGTTTGACCTGCAAAAATAGTAATTTTGTATCATTCAACCCCAATTATTTTCTCCTGTATAAACTAGACTGTGCTAGTGGCCATGATTGGTGGCTGCTGGTTCAATTATTTCTGGCGACCTAAACCCACATAGCTTCCCGATTTGGAGAGCAAGTGTGCTGAATGATGAGGTTCCTGAACTATATGAATCAATTTGGCTCCCGTGTTTTGGGTAGTGAGTAGCTTGAATTGCATAACGAAAGATATATATTAAAATTTCATTTACAACTTCTTGATTTCTGAGTTAAGATAGCAGGAATTTGGACACTGAAGGCTTGAAGAGTGTGTGAGGAAGTCTGTTTTCACAGGAGAACCTTACAGCTTACAGAGCATTTTAGTATAAGAGGTCTCATATATCTTTGAATTAATGGAGGTAAGTGTTAGCCCACCCTCCACCCAAATATACAGAAGAGGAATGGTTTCTGCTTTTAATGGCAAGCCAGAACAGATGCAACACAATTGGTGTTGAGGAAATTGCCAGAGGACTAGACCACTGCCAGGGCATGACCATTTTCAATACTCAGCCTACATTTCTTATTCTAAAGCAAAGTCTGGTCCTTCCTGCCTCTTATCTGTTAGTGAGATACCCGAAGTCCTGAAGCTCAGAAGTTGAGTGTAAATGGTAGGGTTGCTATCACTTCACATGTTTATAAATTCTGTTCATCAACATCACAAAAACTTTCAGTTTTCCCCTTAAGCTTCCCACTCATGGTAAAACTGTTTAAAAAATATATGATAGGTGGGAACAAATTTTATCTTTGGTAAAGGCTGACGGAATCAAAAGAGGGTGCTGAGAAAGGAAGGAAGAGCAATGGCTTCATTGATTAGTTCCTAAGGCGACAGATACTTTTTAAAGAAATCCATGTGGTGAGGTTTCTGGAGTTGAGTTCTTCTCTTAGGACAAAAGTTTCCATGATGATCCTTGGCTATTGACCTAAAAAGGGGTAACTCCCTTACCTTATTTCACAAAGCCTGAGAAATAGGCAAAGAGAGAAGAGGGAGAAAATAGTAGCCTTCTTGGGGAGACTTCCAGTCTTATGCTATGATGGGCGTATAAAAGATTTTAAGGATATCAGAGGCAACGTATGTGAGATTCTCATGAGCCCAGAAATATTTAGCAATAATAGAGAAATTGATACCTAGAGCCTAGAGCAGATCCAGACATAGAGTAAGTGTTTAGTAAACATCTGTAGACTGAATGAGTGTGAATGGATCCTGCAAACAAAGTATAAGACAAAAAGAAAACCAGAAACCATCCTACACTAACAAGCAGATAGACTTGGGTCAGCCTCAAACCACTTGATTTCAGTTTCCTCATTTCCAGCATGGGGTTTATTAATATTTTATTTGTAGAATTTGCTAATATTTCTGCTTTGCATTTCTTCTTTTTAGAATGCTTAAGTAGATGTGCTTAGAAATCACGCTTATCTCCTTTGTCTTGCGGATGAGGCACATTTATGAAATAAAATGAATCCCTCACCTACCCTCACAGACAAGGCTGTTTATGAATTGCAAAGAATATCAAATCCTTAAAGGAAAGCACTCCAGGTGTTCAGTCTATGAGGTCAAGGATGGCTAACAGCCTTTCCATAGCATTCTCAAGTATTCCAAGGCTATATTTTGGTTTGAGATTTTATAAATGGTTTCCTCTTTAAAAACTTCCAGCTTGTCAACGAGTGCATCTGGAGCTGAGTAGACTTAAAATTATTGACATTCTAATCACTGAATATCAGGTTGTGTTGCAGACATCAGAGAAGAAGAGACAGGGTTCCCGCTTTCAAACTATATTCCAGTGTCAGGCATGAAAGGTCAGAAGGGTAAACAACAGAAGGGCAAACTGATGATTATGTAAGATAATTCAACTGATGAAGATGCTACAGAGAAAATAAAATTCATAATGAGGTATGGTAGAAAGTAGCTGGGGGTGGCTAGGTCACTTGAGATGGAAAAGACGATGTGTCCAGGGACCTGAATAATGGTGAGCCAGTCATGCAAAAATCTGGCCAGAGTATCTCAGGCAATGAGAATAATGACGATGATATAGGGAGAGTTTACTGAGCATTTACTATGTACCAGGCTCTATTTCAAGCCCTTTACCAGTACTATTCCATTTAAGCCTCTCAATGAGTTAAGGGATTTTTTTTTTAAAAAGATTTTATTTATTTATTCATGAGACACAGAGAGTCAGAGACATACGCAGAGAGAAAAGCATTATCCCTGCTGGGAGCCTGAGGTGGGACTTGATCCCAGGACCCTGGGATCACAACCTGAGCCAAAGGCAGATGCTCAACCGCTGAGCCACCCAGGTGCTCCGAGGTAAGGGACTATTGATGAAGAAATTGAGGCATTGAACGAGTAGGCCATTGCCCAAGGTTCTAGAGCTAGAGGCTCTGCCACAGGGAGGAACTTGGTATGCTGGAAAAGCAAAACTCAGGCTGGGGAACTGGACACTGCTATGGAATGAAGATTGGGGGGAAAGGGAGATGGGGATCATATTCCATAAGGCCTTTTGGGCAAAACTAAGGATTTTGGATTTTCACTGGATGCTTTTTAAGCAGATGATTTTAAGGTCTACCTCAGAGGAATGACAACCTGATCTGTGGTTTTAAAATATATGTTTAGGTACTGGGGATAGTAGTCTAGGAGTTAGGGGGAAAATCTGGGCGATGGGTAATAGCTTGAGGCCTGAGATTTGGAAGAGGTCTGAGACAAAGAAGGATGTAAGACATCGTGAAATGAGTCCATGCTGGGCTTTGACCCCATTCTGCATAACTGTTCCGAGTTCTCTATCCATTGCATCTGTTGACAATTGCCTGTTGACAATTTGGCAGAATAGCTTGGTCATCTCAGTGGAAATGACTGACCTCATCCAGCTCTTCAACTCAGCTCTCATTAGGAGGTGACATTTCTGCAGCATGACAGAGTGGTGAGGGCATCAGGCCAACATGGGATCCAGTCCCAGCCTGGCAGTTTACCCACTGAATGACGTTCAGTGAGTCCCAGAACCCCTTATGAGTCTCAGTTTCTACTTCTGTAAAATGAAGCCATTAACACCTACCTCCCAAACTTGTTGTGGGGATTCAATAAAACCAAGTCTGTGTCTTGCACATAGTAGGTACTCAACAATACCCAGTCAATGCCTTCTCTTTTCCTTTGAGTGGCATATCCAGACATTGCAAATCTAACTTGTTTTATCTTAATTATAGCACACATTTTTATAGCCATTTCCAAGCTCGTTATGTACATCAACACCAGGGACTTCGACCTCCCTTTCACCCCTTATGTGTTTCTTGAACTCTGCTAGGGACAGATGATGAGGCCATTCAATCTAAGAACTGTCACTTTATTTAAATAATTTGAGCTTTCTGTGTGCAGTAAGATGGTACCTAGCCAAGGTGGAGAGCAGCCTGAAACCAGACATAGAAAGGTCTTGGGCCTTATCTCTAAGCAGTGTGACCTCCCAGCCCCTCTTCATATTTCAGGCTACTTCCCTGCCTATGCTCTAAAATTGAAACAGTTCTCCTCTTGCCCCCTTCCCTGCATTTTCCTGACACACTTTTTTTTTTTTTTTTTTACCCATTCTAGACAATTAGGAAGACTATTTTCCAGGAGAATTAACTCTGGACTCCATCTTGCACTTAACTGCAATCCCTCAGCTTTTCTTCCCCCAGACTGCCAATTGCCCACCTTACCATCTCCCTTGATTTTCTGTGTCTCGTTGAACAAAAATTTCTTTCTCTTCCTCCGTGCCTGAGACTGGGAAATAACTTTCTTTAATTTGAGCCCTATTTGTACTTTTAAGCCCAAGAATTTTAGAAGCATTTGTGGCCCTGAAATTGTTTTCAGTTAGTATTGTTCTGTGAAAATAGTGTTGCTGTGTGTGTGTGTGTGTGTGCGTGTGTATTTTTCTTTTAATGTTCTGATAGCCATTCCCTCTGCCTTGACTTTAGAAATCACTGTTTTTCTAGACACTGGGATGTCTCTATGTTACAATTATTTCACTTAAGAGTTAACTACTTTAATTCCCTTATCATACAGTCATATGTACTACTTTTCTACCTCCAAATGCAATTAAAAGTGCCCTTCGGGTGTTCCAAGTTTTAATCATTCTGTGTGTGGAGCATTCCCATGGCTCAGAAGGGCTTTCTCTGCCTCCTCTCAGATGGAGCCTTTCTCTGAGGAGGAGGAAGAAGAGTGGAAGAATCAGAATGAGGTGTGACAGCTTTGTTTCAGATGACAAATTCCTCACTTTTTAAAGCATTGGCTCTCCTGCATTGGCCAGCGCCAAGAAACCAGTTCTCACTATAGCAGTGGTCATGTGTAGCAGTCTGGGGGGACAAGCCAGACCTGAGCCAGGAAAACACTGCTGGCTGGCTTTGTCACTTTAGGCAATGACTGATTTTTATCTGTAAAATGAGAATAACAATAGCTATCCCATTGTTTTACTGAGAACATACAGTAGTTGTTCAAAACTGATGGTATTATGATGATAATTGTTATTCTGGATGGTCCTTGGAAAAGCTGGAGCTTATCTCTGAATCGGTTCATGTCACAATGCTCTACATGCAAGTGTCCATCCAACTGTCTGTGACATGTGTTCCTCCAGCCTTTGATCAGTGACCATCAGTGCCATGCAAGTTTGATAACACCAGCACAGCTCTATAACCTAATCAGTGGGATGAGTCTATTGGACATGCTCTTGGATGTCCTCGCAACGTCAAATTGCTATTGTAGTGTTAAAGTTCTTACTCTCATTTTCCATACTTAATCACAGACTGGTAACAGTTTGCAAACCCACAATGAGCCATGGACCGCATCTTGAATAGCACACTCTGGGTTACGAGCCTTTGGAGAGTCTAAAATGTGCAAACACTGTGGAAGGTACAGAGGGAAGATCTGCTGGTATGGTTCATGCAACCTCCCCTTCCAAACTTTAGTGTTTAATAAGCCTGTTCTGAGCACTAATAACCATGGTTCATCTCAATTGCTGAGCAGGGATTCCTGTTCCTTGGGCTTGGCTTGGCATTTAGGCAGGAAACAAGATTGGACTGTTGTCCCTTCTCATGTTATAAGACCAAGGAAAATAACATGGTTGGCATTCAAAGCCTTACAAACAAAAAACAAAAAACCTTGACAAGATTCCAAGTGTTGACTCCAGCCACACTCACTCCCCTAGAGGCCACTTCATGTCATTCTTTTGGGGATCATTTTCCAAAGCCAACCACCCAATTCTTCCAGGCATGGATTCTACTTCTTTGCTACCGGTAGAGATTACATGCGGGACCAATGTTCTTATAGTATAGTAATAACAACAAAAGTCTTCACTCAGGAAATTAAAGATATGGGGTCAAAAGCATTACTGTGAACCCCAGCTGCTTTCACACCTAGCTGATGCTGGTGCTTATATGAAAGGTGAGACTTATTCAACAATACCAACCAGAAGGTTATAAATGGTATTGAAAACACCCAGTGATATTACACCCTTGTAATAACATTTGTACTGGAAAGGGGGCGTGCCAGTAATAGGGCACACGTCTCAGAGTCCTTCTTGCCTCCTTCCTCGGCAGGTATTAATCAATCGCTTCTGTGTTTTCTGATCTATCACATGACTTCAGAATGTAGGTGTAGAATTCAAGGCCATGACCAACACACAGGAGATGATAAATGGGATGGGGCTCCCTTGGCTTTCTGGTGTCATAGTTTAGAGTTAAATGTGCTTTTTACATGCATTATCATTTCAACCCTCACCTGTGATGCAGTTACTATGATTCACAATGTACCTAATCACAAAACTGGGGCCCCAAAGAATTAAGGCAGCTAATGAATATGATACAAGAAGTAAGAAGCAAAAGTGAAAGCTAAATCCTGATCCACTGCTCTCAGATAGTAAAAGAAGGGACTGGTATTTATTATGCTCCTTCTGAGAGCCAGACTTTTATAAACCATAAGTCATCTGATCTTATAACTGGTGCCAACCTGTGAGACATTATTCTTTCTGATTTCCAGATAAGGAAAGTGGGGCTTGGAGAACTGAAACAACTTGTTCAAGGCCAATACAGATACAAGGGGGAGAGGATTTGAACCCACATTTCTCTGAATCCGAAGCACATTTATTTTTCTTAGCACATGGACTCCACGGTCCAGCCTCTGCTTGCAGACAGCACTGCCCAGAGCAGGACACAGCAAAGGTGTTCAGAGGAATGGTATTAATGACAGTGGCAACTTGAACATGAATTCAGTGCTCGATATTTAGAGAAATGATTAAATAAACACTATCCTAGCACCACACTGGAATATTTGCCTATTATAAACCAATAATATGATGACTACGTAGAAACATGCAAAAGTATTTACCAAATAACATTAGGAAATCATATGTATACTGATTACATTTATGCAGAAATTATGCATATGAATGGATAAATAGTAAGAAGAAACACAAAGAAAACATCTTTTGGCTGGGGTACAGGATAATAAGATGTTTTAAAGTCACGTTAAGCACAATGCAGAAAAAAAAGTCTATGGATCTCAGCTTCAGGAAAATCTGGCCAAAGAAAACAGACAAAAATAATCACCCATTAGGGAATTTGTCTTCGAGATTTGAAAGAACACTATTTCCAAAATAATGAAAAGGGTATAATGGCATTTAGAGTAAAAATTAAATAGTGATTCAGAGCAAGTGGAAGTTGTGATATTAGAGTAAAAATTTCACATTGGGAACTATGAGAATTTCAGGGGGAATTTTGCACACTAGAGATCTGGAGGCCCATGCCAGGTTTTCCTTTCATTTTCTCAATGTATTCAAATTTTCTGCTCTTTAGATTTCATGGTGAGGTTCTAGGTAGTGATTTTGAAAATCAATCACACATTTTTCCCCCTTAGACACTTGGGCAAGTGAATTCATCTGAATTCTATTGTGTTTGGCGGGGGTGTGGGGGGGTAGGGGGGAGAGTGTCATTCAAAATCTAGTTTCCATTTACCAAACTCCCATCTAGCAACCATCCATTCAGGAGACATTTACTGGGTGCTTATTGTGATCTACAGCTTGTGAGGCTCTGGAAACACAAGATAATCAATCTGTTGCTATGTATGGAGGAGATAGATGAGTGGAGAGATAGTTTTTATGCAGGACCTATCAAGAGCTAAGCAAGAGACCATGTGCACAGAGCTCCAGGAGTAGTGGGGAGGGGCAGCTGCCCTGGGTGAGAGTCAGAGAGAGAGTCTTGGAGGAGATGAGGCACAAATGAGTCCTGAAGGATGAGAAGGAGATGGCCTGGGAATACTGGATGGGGAGAGAAAAGTGGGAACAGTGTTCTAGGAAGTGAGACAAGTCAAGTTGTGCTATGCCAATGCATGGAGGCAACAGACACACAACACATTTGAAAAACTGCCAGTGGTTGTGTGACTACAGGGTGACATGTGAGATGGGGAAGGGATGCGGGGCAAGGCTGGAAAGCAGCAGCGGTCTAAGCATGGAGGGCCTTAGACAAGCATGGTGAAGTAGAGCACTCTACTCATGCACTAGAAACTGTAAACAGTCCAATATAAGTCATATGCTGAGACCAACAAGGAAGCGTATCCTCAAGGATATTAGGAGAGGAAGAAGTTCTGGGATGACTCAAGTTCCAGCTGAGGGGGGACTATGAACTGTAAATGGGATCTACTTGTTCCAGTAACTTCAACTCCTAGAGAGATAGAGTATATCTTATCCATTCTTGTCAACACCCTTATTGTTGACACATAGTAGATGCCACCTTTTGTTCCTGGCACATAGTAGATGCCACCACAATAGAGCTCTTGGTTAAACAGTTGACTCAAAACTTAAACAAACAAACAAAAAAAACAAAACAAAAAAACCTTGAAAACAAAACCAGAGTACCTTAGATTCTTGAGGATGGAGACAACTGTACAAGCCAATGTCTCCCTGCAGTGTATTGAGAGCATGCAAGGACCATCTCCTCTATTGTTGATGTGAGATGATTGAAAATACCACATTCCACTCATGGTATCCTGGAAATTTGCATCCTGCAGGTTTTCTTTAAATGCTTAAGGACATAGAGTGCCTGGGTGGCTCAGTTGGTTAAGCGTCCAACTCTTGATTTCACCTCAGGTCATGATCTCGGGGTCATGAGATTGAGCCCCACATAAGGCTCTGCACTCAGTGTAGAGTCTGCTTGAGAATCTCTCTCTCCCTCTCCTTCTGCCCCTCCCCCTGCTTGAATGTACTCCCTCTCTCTGTCTCTCAAATAAACAAATCTTTAAAAAATTAAAAAATAAAAGTAAATGCTTCAGGACATGATTTCTGCATTGCCCACCCCCCATTCTCTTTGTGGAATTGAAATGAAATTGACATCAATTATTTCTTTTTCAGTTTGAAAATCAAATTCGTTAAAGCTAGTTAAATTTAGAAAACAGTTAACTGCATTCAGTAAACATTCACATGCAAGAAGTGCTTATAGGAAATTTGAAGTGATGGCAATTTCAAACCCTGAGTGAGAAAGGGCTTTCACTCTGATGAAATAAAAGCCAATAATTTAGGAAGAAGGACACGGCTGCTGAGTACGTTGTCAGCTCTTCTCATAAGCTCTGAGTGCAAGGGAATCCAATGAACGATTTGACTTTTCCCAGTGACCCTCACAAAAAGCACACTTGGCAAATGAGAAATAGGACGTCCGCATGCCTCCATCTCACTAGAATTCAATAAAGGTGGTATAATAACCCATTTTCCAGATTAGGGAATTGAGGCTCAGAGAGGTCAAGTACGTTGTCCAGGGTCACACAGCTAACAAGTCTCTGAGTACAAACACATCCTCCTGTCTGTCTGGCCCCCAAACTCAAGTGCCAGCATGAAGTGCTTTCCCTTGTTATGCTGTATTCTTACTGGAGCAAAACTCTCTCTAGAACTGTGGCACTCAGTTCAGTCATACATTTTGGGTGATAACACCTACTTTGTGTTGGCACCTAAAACAAACTTAAAACTTACATTCCAGCCATGTGAAACTGTCTAGAGTTCCCCAAACCCACAACTTTCCCCATCCTTCTCTGTTACCACTTGTGGTGGACTTTCTGTTTAGTGTACCTGGGACCACCTACTCACCTTTCAGAATCAATTCAAGGGCCATCTCCTGCTTAAAGGTTCTGAGCCTCCCATGTCCAACCTCCAACAACCTCTCCCTGCTTTGTGCTTAGCTGGACCTAGGCTGTGGGATTAAATCCTAACTCTGCCACTTATCTGGTCTGTGACTCAGTCACAGTTACATCTCTGTGTCTCAGTTTTCTCCCCTGAAAAATAGGACTGAAAAGAATCCCTTACTCATAAAGTTGTCATGAGTATTAAAAAAAAAAAAAAGCAACAGCATTCCAGCAAAGTACCTAGCAACAGTACTTGGTACACAGTACCTAGCAACAGTACCTGGCACATAGTAAGTGCTCAATAAATATTAGCTACTCTATTGATCACTGTATCCTGGGCAGATTTCTCTCCCAGTAGATTTGGTTTTCTTTTGTAACCGATCTACAATGACCTCCTTGAAAGCTATGGAGACCTGACACAAAGGAGGCCTGTCTAATAGATGCTTATGGAGTGAACAATGAATAGCAAACAATGAACAGTGGATCTGTCGGGAATGACAAGGTTGCACAACCAGGTCTTGTTGACTCAGATGCCCCAATACTATCAAACTGCACCCTGTCTTCCTGTGGTTGCTGAACTGGATCTTTTCCTGACCGTGCCAGGCAGATAGCAGGACTTGCTGCTTTCTAGCAAACATGGCAAAGGATGTGTTCCTGAATTCCTAGCCCTTAATTCTCTCGTTTCCTCACTAGAATGCACTGAGGGGTGCCATCATCCTACATTGGGAAACAATCTCCCTCTCCAGGATTCGATGGACATGTTTTGTGAAATGTGGAGGAGGCAATGACTCCTCACTCTGCAGGCTTGTTCCCAGCCCCAGCTTAGGTAACTACCACAGGAACAGTAATCCCTGGCCTACCAGAGGTCACTGAGGCAGGAAATGTGACATCTCATCAGAGTCCCATCCCTACTTGGCAACCACCAGCTGCTGTTCCACTGGGACCAGAGAGCCAGGCGTCATCACACTTCTTAACACAGAGCACCTCCAGCCTTGTTATGCTGGGAGGAGACAGGAGGCAATGCCTGGCAATTTGACAACTCAAATCACATCTGTTCTGTTGTCACTTCAAAAGCATCAGGTCACCAAAGTTCCTTCCAAAGTGCTGCCAGGCGAGTGTCCAAGTACGGTGCCATCATCAGCACTTGCAATCTCAAACCACATGCACAGTGCTTCACTTACTCCTTCTTCCAATGACCAGAGCCCCTCCGTCAGCCCTGCAGTGCCCCTGACTGCAAGACCTTCATGAGAATGATTCGGAATTTCATGGCAGTGAATGAACCTGTATTGGCGAAGCTAGATGACTGTAATTGCTTACTTTCTGTAGTGCTTAACTGTGTTACATGGAAGACACAGCATATTGAAATTTCAGATGTCTGTAGCATTTAAAATCTCTAGCCCTCCTTTCCAAAGAAGGATGAATCAATTAAAAAAAAAATTGTCTGCTGTTTTAGAAGACCTTGGATTGATACTTGCCAACACACATTTCTGACCTCTTTTCCTGATCTGGGTGTGGTTTTGGAGCTCCTCATGAACTATTTAAACAATACCTCAGATAATGCCCTGAGTCTTCAGGCAAAGGCCTGGCTCCTCAGAAAGATCTTAAAGATCCAGGTCTTAAAGAAGTTTTATAAATTAATGGATTTGGTGATTGCTCAGCTGTCTTATGAATATCAGATGAAAAGAGCATTAAAAAAATCTTTGATCACAGTTCTAATCCAAAAAGAAAATCCTTGTTTGTCATTCTTAGTAACCACTAACAAGGCCAGGTCTCCTCATGGAAGCCCATGTGCCCGGTTTTGGGAACTGAGTGTAGGGTTCTGTTCAGACTTGACCTGCTAAGTGGCTCACAACTGCTTTGAGTTATTGCTGGAAAAGGTGGCTTCTATCTGGAGACCAGATGACCAGCTCCCCAGACTCCCCCAAGCCCTGTAGGTCCTTCCTTGTCAGTACACCTCACTGGAACTGTGGCTGACCGTATTCCACTGGCCTCACCCAGCCCAGGAAGGGGCCACATCTTCTCCACATTGAAGGCCCAGCACTTGGCATAAGGCCAGGAAGACAGAGTGGGCTCATTGAAAGAGTACTGAACCAATTGACAGGGGAATAAGTGATGGAGGGAGTAGACAAAAGGAAGAATAATGGAGGCAGGAAGGACAAACAGCTGCTGACCCAGGATGCGTGAGCAGACAAAGTAAAGGAGTGTTAGGTGGACCCAGAATGAAAGAGAGCCAGATGCCATGTTGCTCTCGATGGTTCCAGTATGAACAGCAATGGTCGGCACATAGTAGGTGCTCAATAAATTATGAAAATGAACACAACAGAGTGCCTTCTGTCCTCAGACCCTGTGCTAAGCCATTTACATGGATTAATCTGTATGTGAAACCTTACAAGCAGCTGTCATTACTTTTGGCAAAGTGGATTAAGGACCCAGTGATAGATGGTGCTGCCTCTCCCCTGTCAAGGCAGGAAAGACACGATCTGGTTCCTGTCAATATCATTGTCTTCCCTTCTTATTAGGAAGGCAGCAGAGGTCTGTATGAAGCACAGATTCTAGAGCCAGAATGCCTGAGTTCAAATCCCAGTCCAGTCACATGGTGGTGTGAGGCTGGGTGACTGAGTTCACTTACTTGAACTCTCCATGCCTGGCTCTTTTACATGAATGGTGTTAATGCACGTAGACCATTGCGAAGACTAGTGAATTCAGGACATGCTGTAAATGCCACTTAAGTGATAGCCTTTGAAACACTACTCCATATTGCCCAAACCCACACACATCTTCCTTACATATCACTGTTGGGAGATGGGTTGGTACCAATCCTTGCCTTTCTCCACTTTTGCAGATATGATCTTCTCAGTCTTTGTGGGTTAAAATCAGAGAATTACAGAACATGGGAACCAGGTGGAACCACCTTGTTGACCCAAAGGAGAAGGTCACCATTTTCCTGATGATAATAAGAGGAGCTAGGGAAAGGGGAGGAAGGAAATTTAGCATTTATTGATCTGTGTTAAGTGCAGCTAAAAGATGTAATAGAGCATCTGTCCAGATTTTACCAGAGGGTCAGTGACCAAGTCTAGGATAGAATCCAGAGTCCCAGATTCCTATGTAGGGTCAACTGAGGACATATAGTATAGAACCTCTCTATCTGAGGAAAGGCATTTTCAGATAGCTTAAACTAAACCATTCATGGTCTCTCACAAGATGAAATGCCTAGCAGGAGACAGCAGCCTTCTGAATTCCCATGGCTAAAGCATGCCATAGACCCCCACCTCTCAGGCCTTGCCACCCACTTCCACTGTGCCCACGGCCCTATGAGGGCAGTTCTAAATGCAGAAATTGTTTGAATGAACCTAGTTCTAAATGCAGAGCTTGTTTGAATGAACCTAGCTCCAGCTACCCTAATGGGAGCTCTCGCTTGTCCACCCCACCCTCCTGGGCAAACTCTGGTTTCTCTCTGAGCAGGGACCACAGGACCATTTACCAGAGAACAATCTGGTTCAGGGCTACCAAAATGGTTGTAGTGTTGGGGCAAGGTAGGAGTGGGGAGCAAAACTGACCCTGGCTTTTACCATACCTGGATTTGGATCTAGGACATCTAGGCTGGATGGAAAACAGCTCTTCTCCCTGTACTCAGGAGGGGGACACTACTATGCTTATGTTTAATCCTTTTAGAGGCTTCTGGCCTGGTAGCCTGGCCAGGCAGTTGCTCCAAGACCTGGCTCCCAAGTTACTCTCCCACCTGCCTCTCCTGGCTTCTCACTCCATGTTCCGGATCAGTAGCCTGCTTGGAGTTCCATCCCCTAATCTAGACCCCCTCTTTTCCCTCTAACAGGAATGACCTTCCTGCCTCCTTCCCCTGGTTTACCTTTATTCATTCTTTCACATTCAAGTCAGGAACCATCTCCTCCACAAATCTTCTGTGATGTATTCTTCTGGGAGGTCTCCATTTTGTACTCTCATAATTCCAGTTGGAAAATTCTATCATTGTTATTTAGGATTTTGTATATAATGTTCTCTCTATGGGTCTCACCCTCAGAAGAATGAGATTCTTGATAGCAGGTACCATGAGTTTTGTCTTTGAATCTTGACTGTCTAGCCTAGGGCCTGGCACATGGCAATAAGTACATGACTTGGAAGCCTTTGTTCAAATCCTTCTTAATTCACAGAAGAAAAAGTCTGACCAAAGCATTTCAGCATTTCGACATATGCAAAATGATTGTATACAGAAGGTTGGAAACACAAAACAAAATCACAAACTAGCACAGCGCTTAGCGATAAAGAAACAACAGCACGAACTCCATTACGAAATGGACCAGAGAAGTGGCCACACAATGACAATGAGGGAGCTCCACGACTCAGAGGCAAAAGGATGTGGAACATGACCACTGACTTTCTTACGGAGTCTGGCAGATGATGCTTGCTTTATCAAGGAAACCATATCCTCTACCTGCAACATAGTGACTACAGTTCTACACTGCAAACTGGTGTGTCAAGTGCTTCCCTTTTACCAAATAGAGAAGCTATAGTTATCATGCAGACAGAGAATTTTGCCTAACTCTTTATTTAAAAACAAACAAACAAAACAAAACTGACTTTATATCCAACTCAGAAAATCTATTACATGTCACACAGAGAGTATTCCACCATTGGAATGAACTTTGGGGGACCCTCTCTGGAGGGCACACTGAGTCTTCTCCGGGACACTCCCTGGGTGGAGATGTAGAGGCAGTAAACTCAACAACAGTACATCAAAAACGAGACAACTACAAGGGGCATAGCGCCAAAACATTGTATGAGCAGACATTGCTGGCCTTTGAATAATTAATTCTAAGAGTCATACAAACAGAGAGAGAAAGTTCAACCCTGACAAAGTCTAGGTTTGCTGCTTTGTTAATTAAACTCCAACCTCCATTGAAAACACACACACACACACACACACATTGTAGTGTAAGATACACATATTGTGCTATATTACCTCATTTTAACTCCTTCATTCAAGATACATATACACCTCTAAAGTACTTTTCAAACTCACCAGGAAATGTGATTATCCCATTGGTCTTACCCTGAGGTAGTTGAGGGTGAAATTTGTTAGTCCCATCCTGGTGATGTTTTTGGACAGCTGATCCAGGACCTGAGGATCTTGTGCCTAAACAGGAAAAAAAAAATCACATATCTTATCTCTGCAAGATGGTGCCAAGAAAGTCTCAGACTGGGCTACAGTTGCTAAGAAATGCAATCTCGACACTGTTGATTTTTCTCAGAGGGGAGGTTGCTGGAGATAATTTAATTTACATTTTGAAGACACTTGCATATAATGGCTCAAGGACATTTTTGGATCAATGCTGCAAGATCTGTTGCCAGGTTGAACCAAAATGAGGCAGGCATGCTTACAGTTCTTGGGAGAAACAACTTTACTTCCTCCATGAGCGGCCCCCATATCTTCAGGAGGGGAGTCATTAAGCCCTGCCAGGACACTTCCAAGTCTCAGGCACTCAGCAGAAAAGGCAGAGCCTGTGGACTTGGTAGGGCCAGGCTTTAGTACTGGCCTGTGTTTCCTGTTGTAATACTGTTGTGTTTGACAGCTTGGAGTCCAAGACTGTATTTGAAAACTTTGCCACTTCTATGAAATTACATATATTTCATAGAAATATATATATATATATATAGATGTTCTCAACAATTTTCATCCTGCAGGACTGTTAGGGTAAGCATCACATTTTCCAAAATATCTGCCACATTTAAAAGGGGGATGTAATGTTCCATGGGCTACCCCAGATGTTCTGTTGGGCTACCAAAAAAAAAAAAAGAAAATTCTTTCTGGATTTCATTGTGAGGTGAATATCTTGGTTGATGCTCTTTTTTTCTGTTTGTCTTTCCCTCTTTCTGAACTGGTAAAAACATATTGGAGCTAAACAGAGAAAGACTCTGTAAACATCCTTTTGTCTTCATGTCTGCAGTCACAGGACTATCTAGGTTATTCTAACACTTTAATTTATTCTTTCCTGTATTTAATTTTCCTCATAGTCATGCAACCAATTGGCTGTGGTATATCAATAAAAAACTGAGTTTCAGAGAAAAGAGTCAGAACTTGTCATTTCTTGTGTCAGTTTATGGGAAAGGGGTCTTGTATGGACATGGAATCAGTGTTTATGGGACCCCTTCCACATGCCAGGAACAGCTGGTTCTATAGATACACATCCAGTAGTTATGGCCAACATCATACGCATCAACTCTGCAGACAGAGGACAGGATAATAATAAACAGAAAGAAGGATGTTACCACTGCTGAAGCTGCTAAAAGCTGGTCACCACTACTTAAGAGGACCAACTACGTGCCAGGCACTGTTTTACAACCTTTACATGCATTAACTCTTAATCCTCAAACCAGTCCTCTGAGGCAGGCTCTACTACTGTACCTATTTTATAGATGAAGAACTGGAAGCCCAGAGATGCCATGTCACTCACCCAAGGTCACACAGGGACAGGGATACAAAGGTATGTGGTCTCATTCCAGGGCCCAGGCTCCTGATCACTACCCTCTGCTGTCTCTATTTTGAGAACAATACGCGTGGCTACTCCAGGCTGCTTCCAGGGGAGAGGAGGATGTGAAATGGGCTTCGAAAGTGAAGAAGAACTTGGGGATATGGAGAGGCAGAAAGATTGGACCAAGGGAGTGGGGTGTCACAGCACAAAGTACAAGGTCAATAGAAAAGGGAGAGATTGGCTTAACCAGTAGGGCGAAGAGGGTCGAGGACAAAATCCTGAGGAGACAGACTGGAATTGGATAGTCAGGAGACAGATGGCTCATCAGCTTGGGTTTTGGAGTCCTTACCAGCTGAGTGGAAATCTTGATTTGCCACTTTCGGGCTGAGAAACATGGAACAACGTATCAAGCCCAAGCCTTGGTTTTCTTACTTCTAAAGCAGGGATAATGATCCCATACCTCTCTGGATTACTGGGAGGGTTAAATTGAATGTGTATGTATGCTTAGCACAAGACCTAGTGTAGCAAACACCCATTAAATATTAGCAACTCTTATTGTATTCTTTTTTGACTGTACAGAGTCTTAAAAATCAGGCTCATTAAGTCTGATTTTGCTCCAAAGCTTTTTTTTACAGAAACTGCTGCATCATGCATTATGGAAGGGGGATTTATTTACGTCAGTGTCTTTGACGCCTTCAGGGACTGCACTGAACTAGCTCCTACCAAGTCTTACCTCTAAAACATATCTCCAGATTGGCATCAGATCTGGCCATACACCTAGTAGGTGTTCAATAAATTTGATGTGATTTATGGTCAAATGAAACTGAGAGAACCCCAAATCATCCGCTTCATTCCAGCACCATGGTTAGGAAGGATATTGACACAGATCTGAATTATGTGAGCCCCATGTCTTGTCAGATGGTCCTAATCAAAACTGAAAACTGTTTTTCTTACTTCTTGTTTCATTTTTTTCCCTGGTTTTACATAAGAGGTTTAATAACCCAGCAGAGCAGTACTTGATAATGACTCAGTGGAATTTAAGAAAAGTACAAACTGTTTATTGAGGTAACCTCAGTTTGGAGTTTAAAATAATAAAGTATCAGAAAAAAATCTCACAATGCACCAAACTCAGAAACAAGGTGGGAGGGAAAGGCCTGTGGAATAAAATGGCTGAGGGGAAAACTCAAAATTGAGAGTTCATTACCCAACAGGTGAGGACTGCTGGTATTCTTTCAGAGAGAGAACCAGACTTTTCCTCCTTGAGTAAATGATGGGGGAGAATAAAAGAGAGTAAAATAGTGTTGAAATTACTTACATGCATGGCTAGAATGCTCCTTGGGACTAACTCTCTGTATTGTCTAATGGTAAAGTGCCATGTTTTTATTCTCATGAGATCATCAAAGGTGAACTCCAAGATCAGTCTGCCTTCTGTACATACCTAGAAGCGACAAACAACACACTCATTTGCTGTGCACTTTGTGAACGCCACATTTTTGTAACTCACACGTCAGCTGCTCAGCATGGTCTCCCTGACTGTCTTTGGGCAGCGCTGGATCCTTGCAAGGATGTGACACAAATGCTTTACCCATGGCACACTGAGACAACCATGAGCTCTAGAATCCATGGGTTCAAAAGACAGCACAGCTGCTTACTGGCTGTGAGCTAATAGTAACTTGACTGGTTGCTGCCAAAATTCTGTAAGCCTCTGTTCCTTCAACTGCAAATATGGGAACAAAACCTATATTATTGCAGTATTATGTCAAAAGCTCCTTGCACATGGTGTGTCTCTGCAAAACTCTCCCACCCCTTTTATCTCTGCTTTCATCATCCTTCTACCATCGTAGTTTGAAATCTTGTTCTAATCATGGTTGCCCTCCTCCTGGAGAAAGTACCTAATAAAATAGTTCATGCTTAAGTGTGTCTTACTACAAGTTTACTCAACCAGAGTAAGTTTTCATTTTCAGGGACAAATTCTAGAGGGACAATGTTTAAAACCCAAGGCTACCGGGATCATTTACTGGCATGTGGAAAATGGAGGCATGCTTAGGATATATTCCTTCAATCACATCCTATCAGCAGTCTCAGTTTCTGCTTGCATAAAAGGCCAGTCTTTGGGGGAGGGGGCGGTATCTTTCTCAGAAAAATATGTATTATTAATGAAACAGAATTTGCAAGGCTCTTTTCCTTGACAGGATGATCATTTTTTTTCTTCTTTTGATATTCAGATCATTTTCAGCATGTAGTTTCTATTTAATTTACCTATTTTATTTCACTGTTAATGACTTTGAAATGGGAGAAAACGCTAAGCAATTGGACACTACTGATCCTACTTCAATTAAAAAATAGGAAGTAGTGGTAGCATATTGGTCTATTTTAAATAGTTACAATTGATTATTCAGTCCATGTTTGCTTTAGAGTAGACAGAGGCTTTTACATCAGAAAGTACTAGATTCATCCTAACTCTATTTTTTACTTATTTTGAGACTTGAGGAAACCAAATAAATTCCCTAAGTCCCAGTTTACTCATCTTTAAAATGAGGATAATACTAACCTTGTATGGGGTTGCTAGGGAAATATATGACTGAGAATGCATGTGTAGAGTGCCTGGTATGTACCTAGCACATAGTAGGATGGCAGTAAATGATAGCTCTAAAGATAAAAGAAATGTAACTAGTGAATGCAGAACCCCAGACTAGTGGTTGTCATAAAGTGTTCTCTGACATCTAAGGATCCAGGGATGTGTCTCAGGTGCTCTGGGAAGAGTTCAGCCTCCATCCAGACCATGTGATCCCCACCTATTTTCTCAATTTGACCAGAGCAGCTTCAGGTTCATCGTTTTGATATATTGGACTTCTGATCAAGCTTTCCTGGAGAAAGGTTTCCTATGCTAAAAACAAATTATAAAATTTTGGAAATCAATGAACTACACAATTTTTAAAAATCATAAATAACAATTAACTCAATAGGGGGTATACTCATTTCTAAAACTATAGTCCATGAAAATAATTAGCAATTCATTTCAACCTTTTATGAGATATTACCATTTCTCTCTTTGGGAATTTAGTACAAAAGGCTACCATTTATTGAGTTCCAACTATGTCCCAGACACTGGGTTAGGTGCTTTCTATTTACTCTAATTTAAGGGTATTTTCTTTACTATTTTTCTTTTTTTAAACTTTTTTTAGAGAGAGAAAATTTGTGAGTGGAGCTACCCAGTGTGGAGCCCAACGGAAGGTTCAACATCACGATCCTGAGATCATGACCTGAGCTGAAATCAAGAGTTGGATGCTTAAAAAAGAGAGAAAGAGAGAGAGTTGGATGCTTAACTAATTGAGCCACCACATGCTCTGATAATATTTTCTTTAAACAACCCAAATACCAGCACAAGTAGAGTTAGTAATGTGTTGATAGGACATTACTTAAGAAAGATGCTATTGATGTCTACCATTTTCTTTTTTTCAAAGGTCTCAGAAGCACTGTAGGATAATGATAGAAAATCTGGGTGAAGACCTCCAGCTCAGACCCCACTTGCAGACAGAATCCATGGGTAATTTTAGGCATTTAGACACCATGCCCCTAAACTCCTCAGTTGAGTGGTCTTCAGAGCTTCTTTTCTGGCATCTTAGTCATGAGAGTTGTGCACTCTGAAATGGGGAAGACTTTCTTGTCCCCAAACCACTCCTCTAGAACATCCCTACTAGGGCAATTAATTCACCAAGGTGAATTAATTCAAAAGGGTTGCATGGAGATTAAGCCACACAATTCCTCCTGGGGGTGTTAGTATGATAGAAGCCACCTGCAGTGAAAGCTCAGACAAAAGGGTGGTGACTGCAGTCAGCCAGTGACAGCTGAAATATCTTGACAGTAGAGGGATATTTGGATGCTATAATCCTTTTTTTTTTTTTTTTTTTTTTAAGGAAAGGGGATTATTAGATGTTTAAACAAATATTAGCCCAGTTAAATGTCATGCTTTTTTAAAAAAATCTAATCTATTTGTTTTGTGTTTATGAACCACAAACCCAGGGCAGATGGAGGTTCTGGTTTACTTCTACTGGAATAGAATTTCATAATGAGAAGGTATAGATGTAGTCCTTCTGATGAATTACTCAATTGGAGGATCTGTAATGTCAAGTTAAATTGCATTCTCTGTTTACCATGACATAGCAAACCAGTTGAAGACCCTTCTTGCCATCAAACTGTAGTGAGTCTACAAAAGGGAGAGCTGCAACAAGCCTTGGGCTCCTCCTTTGTCAGCCAAAATCAAGAAATCAGCTTTATCCAGAGCATATCACATGCAAGAGAGGAATCCTTAAAATTGAATCTGAGTTGACTGTGTTGGGTGTTTTCTTTAAGGAAAATTAAATGACTTCCTCAAACAGAAGAATGGAGGAGAATTCGGTCACCCTTGGTCTCCCCCAGGGTAGTTAAACCCATGGCCTTCTCCCAAGCCTTATTTGGCCTCCCTGACTCCTGCCTGCATCATGGAAGTTAAAGGAAACTGAAAGCTTTGTGATTTATTTTACATGCAACAATCAGCAAATGGAATAGAGGTGCCTAAGGGGGGGGAAAAAAAAAATATATATATATATATATATATATATATATATATATATATATTTATTCCTTGTCTGGAAATGGTAAAAAACAGACATAGCTTATAAAGGAGAATTAATATTCTCTCTTTTCAGAAAAATTCTGTGCATTCCTCTTAATCAATACAATTAATGTAGCTTTTATCTAAAGTTGGCCTTTTTTTAAAAGCTGCCTTTCACTTGGAATCCAAAATCAAAAGGGTCCCCAATTAAGAAAACATTTTCTGTTGTGCTGAATTCATGTTACCGTACTGTGAGCTCTGACATTTTGTTTCTGTGGTAACCAAAATCAGCTGATTAGTTGGCATGGCAACAGAAAAGATGTAATCCCAGCAGACACACTCTAATCAATGCCCCCAGCACAGATGGTCTCCGGAGGATCAACAAGAAAGAGGCTGGCAGGCATTCAGCGGATCACGTGCTAGCTTGAGACTAGGCCAGGAACAAGAGAACTAAAAAAGAACATTTCTCAAACTAACCGGTAGCTTTTTAACCCTTTTCTTTCTTTGACTAATTGTAAACCAATGTTGACCATGCTGTTGTATAATACAAATGATTTTCATAGAGCTGTTACGAAAGAAAATGTGTTTTTTAGGTAGAAGTGTTTACTTAGTTTTCTTGGTCTTTATGCATGAAATACTGCTTTCAAATTAACAATTACATAAAGCTCATTGTATTTTATGTAGAGATACTGCAGATGTAAATGCATAGATATACATATATTAGAGCAATATGATCATTGATATTATGCTAATTCAACTGGAGTTGGAATAAGGGTAGAAATGTATAAATCCTGTTGTATAATGCTTTAGACAGGCTAGGATAGGAATGATGTCAAAGACATGAAAGAGTGTTCATACAGGAAAAGTGGCTGGGGCACTTCCAGAGTATTTTTCTACAGTAATAAGTAATTGCATAATAAATAATCGAGATCAGAGAATTAGCTATGTTTATAGAGTAATAAGGGTGTTTGGTAATTAATGGCTGTAACTATTACTACAGTTTGGAAATCTAAAAGTAGCCGATGTGTACCCCAGAGAGGCCTCCTCTCAGCATCTGCCAGTATTCACACCCTCAAATATAATTCAAGGGCCTTTGATTCTGAAAACCTTGGTGATTCCTCTTTAGCTTATTAAGCCTTGTTTTCAGTTTGATTCAAAATTGAATACAGAAAAGAAAGGCTTCATAATGTGTGTTTTAAAACTCTAATTACATATTTATCCATAATCTATAATGTTCCTAGGATCAGGAAATTGCAAAATGTGCACGATACTCCTGAGGAATATTAAATATTACTGTTGATTAGGACTGTGGCTGATTTTTGATTCACCAGTTGACCAAATTTTCATAAAAGCAACTCAGAACCACTGGGTCAAATGCTATTTGGGGAATTAGAGTGTATTGATAGTCTAAATTAGAACAACGTGATACTGCCTTCATATAATGTGCTAAAAAGTAATTCCATGTACAGTGGGCTCCCCTTTAAAAATAAAGCAGCAGCTTCCAGACTATATTTTTCTTTGTGATAGTGTAAGGTCATTAGCTTACTACTTTATACTAAATAGTCACATTTTTTTATTACATGAAGATGGGTTATTTTTAATTAATATAAGAACAAAAGAAAAACTGGAAGGATTCTTTGGGTAGTATAATAATAACCAAGGGGCAAAAAAAAAAAAAAAAGAAGAAGAAGAAGAAATTAACTTTTTAGAATTTTCTAAAAATAAATGTGCATAATTAGCATCTGGACTAAGTCCACATAGTTAAGTTGCATTTCCCAGAAAGTGGTATTTTTCATCAGCGTATGGAAATATTCATTATAAGAGTTAGGAAATGTATTGCCATGGAGTAGAGTGAGAGGTGACCTGAATAATTGGAAGTTTCAGGCTGAAAGAGCTGAGTTCAGGAAGAGGTTGCTCTGGTCTTCCTGGTGGCTACCCTGGATGCCTGAGCCAACCATTGCTCCATCTAAGAGGGGAGCATTCCTGTATAAGGAAAAATTGCAACAGAGGAAAACTTTTGCTTGATTCGAATTAAAAAAAGGCACTTTATTGATTCATCAGAAGAATGGGATTTTTTTTTTTAATTTAAAAACTCATCCTGAATATATGGCATTTTTATCTTCAAAGCAGCTGACTATGCACATTAATGAAAAAACTTTGGCCTGAAAAGAAAGAAATTGAGAAAATATAAAGGACTACCTTTTATCATATATTTCCATGCACATAAAATGTTATATATGTTATTTTAAAATTATTTATTATAAAATATGTTTATATAAAATATTTTACATTTTATAAAAGGGTTGCCACAAACTGCATTTTATTTCCAGTGGCTATAGGCTTTGGAAGTAGCTTCTTCATTATAGCCATTTTATTTAATTCTCATGGATTTCTTTTTTCCCTTAAGGCATAAGGAATTGGTGTGTTTTTCTTGATTACCTAAACAATGCTAAACTTCGACAAAAAACAAAACAAACAAAATAATAATGAGTTAGCAGAGAAAGCTTTTCTCTATGGGGCTCTGACTTCATAACATTTGAAACAGGTTGTGTTATCCATTTGATATGCAAGATTATGTAAATATTTTAGGTCTCCAAAATGAACTGAGACATCAGCAGATGAAATCATCCAGGTGATCATTCCTTTCCATGTAACAAAACTCTCTTCCCAGTATGGACTTCTGCGCATTATGGGAATGTTCTTTGTCCTTGATAGGCAACCTTCCTTCTCTGTTCAACTGTTAAAAAGTCAGAAAAAGAAAAACCCAACTCCTGCCCCACATTTAAAATGTCTATTGACACAATCAAGATACCATGAAATCAATGGCATTTGTGATTTGCTTTTGCATTTTATCACCATTTGCTTTGCCTTTGGTTTTTTACATCCTCGTGAGTACTGGGAAGATGAAGCTATACCAACAAGATCAATGGGTACTTTAAATGATAAACATTTATTTTTATTCTTTCAGCAAAACTATACACAAGTAACAAACACATCCCCACTCTTGTAATTTGGGCTTTTGCAATTAACCCTGATCATTCAACTTCTCAACTATAGAGGATCATCATGTGTGTTTTCAACTAAAAGAGATAGCTGCTGTCATTAATATTACAAATTAGTTTCATGTTGAGACTTCATCAAAATGCAATGAACGAATGTGCATTAAAATAAACTTCTGTTTGTCAGATTCTTCTGCTAAATTTTTGTTCTTACTAAGTTTGCTACTTGAGAGAGGACATAAAGGGATCGTCTATAGTGTTCTAGAAAAGTCTTTGCTCAGAGGAATATTCCACATGTTGATTGTCAGTGGATGGGAAGAGTCATAGGTGTAGAATGTAGAGAAAACATGTTGATCCTCTATCTCTTCTCTTTCACTTTACATCCTTCATAGGGACTTGAATTCTGCCTCAAAGGTCATGTTACAGGGTCCTCTACCCACTATCCTCCCCATTTTCTCATAACCAACTTTTGGCTCTACTGTGTTCACTTGGTGACTGACCAACCACAGAACTTTTCAGAATTTGGGGAAATCAATTTGAAACTCTGAATTCCCTAGTTTCATTTATATTTTTATGTTTCTATGTCCCTTAAAGATTACAACTATTTGAGTTGTAGTTGGTTGCTTTTTCCCATTTGTTAACATTTGAATTTAGCTTTAAAAAGTATTTAATTTTAGAAACAAAGCACAAATACTAACCACATAACAACAAGAAAATGTTCTTTTAGCTGTAGAAGTCTTTGTATAACAATCAAAATTCTAATTTAGCAACCTGAGCTTAACAGGGAGCCAAAACTCTTAGTTTTGAGGATCTATCATATTTGACATTCATATGCTCTGTATCACACACACACACACACACACACACACACACACACACACATCTTAGAACAGTGTTCACCAAAAGTCTAGCCATGTCACAAACAGAAGAGATTATCTCATGGCAATGCAAGTATCTGAGAAGTGAGAAATCAGTTCAAAGTTCCAGAAGAAAATCATAATTATTATCCTTTAATACACCCACAGAAGAACAAGTCATATTGCTGAGTATGTCCTGTACCTTGGTAAACATGGGCTTCCCATGCTGGGTGACCATAGCACACTGGTCGCAGTCCACTGTGATGGATGAGTTGTGGTATGACTCTTTAGAGTGTTTGAGGATGTAATACAGGTCGGTCACCCCTCCTTCAAACACAGTGCTAAAATAACGAGGGATAAGGGTCCTGCCGATAGCTGGGAGAGAAACACAGAGAAATAAACAATTAACAAAAATATCCATCGGCCCCATGGACCCCACACCATTGTCAGACCTCCAACTGGATACGAGTCATCTCAAGAAACTAATCATACCAGGAGGCAAATTTCTTTCTTTTATTAACAGCCATGACCCCTAGGTTACAGTTAGTAAAATAAAACCCCTAGCTGGTCAGCAAAAATTTGTACATTCATCTCTCCAGATTTTGTTTCCATTGAAAGTCAGTGATGTAAGGATAACCACGTTAAAAAAGGGAACAAAAGTATTAACTACTTTGGATCTCAAGTGTCCTTTAAATGAACATATTTTTTAAAAAATAAAACACATCCAATCTACTTGGATTTTTCAGTGAATTGCTTATAGGCCAGTCATCTAATCATGTTTTATTAGTAATAATAGTCATAATCTAAATTTTGATAATGTAATGCTTTGCAATGTGTAAAGTACTTTGGCATTCTTTAATTGGATCTTCAGAACAACCTCAAGATAGTAGGGAACTGGAACCCAAAAGGATTATTATGCAAAAAACAAAAAAGGTCATTAAGACTTTGTCAAAGTCACACGACTTATAAGTAGATAATTGGGATCTCTAACTCCAAATGTGCAAACATTTACTCTTTTCAATACTATGTCTTCAACTGCTTTACTGCTTGAGAATCTTTAAAAAGTGATCTGGATCTGCATATACAAAGAGGTCCATACCTAAGTAAATATTGATTATTCTATCTGCTTCTGGAGCAGGATATCTTTCTAGAACAAAAGACCAATTTTAAGAGAACCTGATACCTTCTATTTGGTCTAAATTGGTCTCTTTGATTCCATGTGTCCTGTCCTGCCCCATTTTAGTTTGAACGATTGGTAAGTAGCTGTGTCTCTCTGATATATGATGCTTAGAAACACCTAACAAGCCCTTGCTTTAGCAGAGATTTTAAATCCTCTTAAACTGAAAATCCCAACTCATAATATCAGGAATTTTGCCTATGTGCAGATTTTGAGGCAAAGTACTAAAGCACTCTCAAGCGATCCAAGGTTTTTAATAAATCTCTTACATTCGCTATATAATGCCTCCTGAAAGACAAAAATAATATTTAAGATAAATAAATTACCAAAGAGAGCTTTAGTAGGAAAGATCATACAATCTTCACTTGAACATTTTAAAATGTTTAATTTCATTTTAAAAGAATCAATGTTAATCCATTCCATATGGATCTATATCTCTTTTGTACATGGATTTGGAAAAAAAAAAAAAGAAAAAACTATAAAAAGAATATCCTGCCAAACTGTTTTCTGAAGTAATCTCTAAAGAATCCTGCTGTGGATGACTAGTTTCTGAATAATTTATATAGTTGTTATTGCTTCATATTTATTGCAGTAAAATCAATCAACAAGTGTGTATTAAATATTCCAGGATTTTTGGCAATTCCATTCTAAATAATCCTTATGCATACATTTTCCAAATACTGTTTAATCCCCAACAGCGCATGTTCATTTGCTAAATATAAAATTCAAACAAGATTTGAGTCCACCATGTCTTTAAACATACACACAGCCGATATCATAAAGAAAACTTTGTTAATGCGAAAAACCTTATTGTACTTTGCTAAACAGATAAAATTAATTTAATGCATTTCAAATATTCTAACCTAAAACTAATTTCCATAAAACAGCTCTAGTAATTTGACATTTTGGGATCTGTACTGTGAAGAATAAATACAAACCATAAAAATGTAGATGTAGGGTGAAAATATTTCACTACGATTTCCAAGGAATTGTCACATTAAAAAGGTTACTGCAAATAAACACCACTGGATTAGCCACATTATAGTTTATTCATCATGAATCCTGCACCATTTAATTCCTTTGTAGTAGTATCTGCTATATATTATCATCATTTTCATTCATAGAATAAACAAATTGAACAGGGAAAAAGTTTGCAACTTCTTAACTGTAAACCTAAATTTTTAATTACCTCTCCAACCCCAGAAAATGTACAAACTATATAGTAAATATATTTAGAGGGAAATGCAGCTTTGCTTTATTTAATATTTTCTACCACTCTTGGAACTAATTGTGAGAGCTACCTGAGGGAGGTTTGTGTTCAGCCCCTTTGCTTTGTGGGATAGCCCTTACAATTTATTTCCCCCATGGTCTTGTGGGGATTATCACTCAAAAGCTCCACTATCCACTGTGGTAGACAGTTACTGGTGGCCCCAGTGAACCATAACAACAGCATTCACATCTTTGTGGATGCAGTCCCCTCTCCTCAAATCTGGACAGGGCTCTGTGATCCACTTTAATCCACAAAATGTGGCACAAGTGACCTTGTGTCAGTTTGGGGCTAAATGTTAAAAAGGACTAAAGAAACTTCCACTTTGCACTTGGGTGGGAAGCCAGTGTGTATAAAGTTCAACTACTCTAAGACTGCCATACTGTGAGAAGCAGACATCTGGAACAGACACATGAAGAACTTAAGTCTTCCCAGCTGATAACCTCAGCTGAGCTACCAGCAAACAGCCAGCACCAACTTGCAGGAGTGAGGCCATCTTGGAAGTGAATCCTTGCCCTCCAGTTAGCTGGCTCGGGCTGGTGTCAAGTGAAGTGGAAAGGAGCTGTCTCCTATAAGCTTTGCTCAAATTGCAGAATCATGAGTAAATAGAATAAATGTTTGTACTTTTAGCCAGCAAGTTTTTAATGCAACAATGGATAATCATAGTACCCTTCCATCCTCCTATGCTACTAAGATGGGTAAATAAGAATCCTTTCCTGAAAGCCAAAGAGGACAATCTTTCCACTAAAAATGTGAATTATAGAAACATGGAAGCTTGCATAGAAAGGAAAGCAGATTAGAGAGAATCTTTGTGGACTGATTTAGGACCTCAGCATAGTTAGGACTGAATCCCAGTTCCATCCCTTAGAGTTCCCGCTTATTTGAGATGTACATCTTGTGCCTCTTTTGCTTAAGAGAGTTTGTGTTAGCTTTCTGTCATTTGCAAACAGACAAATCCTGATTGAGGCTGTCCCACTCTGGCATGGAATGGGGTAACAAACAGTAATGTGAAAAAAGAAGCGATGAGAAAAATGAACTACAAGAGATACCTGAGTCTTTTTGTGCAACATCCTGTGTCACTGAAGGGGATACAAAGGGTGTGTCAGAGACTGTATTAATTTTTCTATTCCTGCTGTAACAAATTACTACAAACTTAATGGCTTAAACTCTCTTTATTGATTATCCCATAGTTCCTGACAATCTGACATGGGTCTTGCTGAGCTAAAATCAAGGTGTCAGTGGGGCTGTGTTTCTTTCTAAAGGCTCTAAGGGAGAATCTGTTTCTTTGCTTTTTCTAGCATTTAGAGACTGGCTGCTTCCCTTGGCTATGTCCCCTTCCTATATCACCCAAGCCAGCGATAGCTGTTGAAGACTTCCTCGTCTGCCTCCCCCTTCCACTCTTTAGGACATTTGTGATTGCACTGGACTCACCCAAATAATCCAGGATAATCTACCATCACAAGGTAACATATTCACAGGTGCCAAGGATTAGGACTGGACATTTTTGGGCATCATTATTCCACAGAGGCAATCTTTGCCAAAGAGTTTTTGTTCTACAGGGGAGTATTTACAAAATATAATACACACATGACAAGCAATATATAGATAATGTGTAGTGAAGGGGACAAATAACCAGAAAAAAAAAATCACATGTACTTAAGTTAAGGAAATCACTCTATAACTCATTCATTGATTTCTTCTATAAACATCTACTGAGCCCAGAGTAGGCATAAAGCTCCGTGATAGGCGCTGGATTTTTGTCCCTGTCTTTCAAACTCACTTCTAATAAGAGAGTTAACAAATATGTATCTATAATACAATGTGATAATAGAAAAATGAATTTGTGATATTGAACTCTTTCTTGTCCAGTTTCTTCTGAATCCTGATTTTAACATACAACTTTATTATTTTTGAAGCACAAGAAGATTAAAGTGTCCTTTTAATTTAGTAAATCATGCAACCACACTGCACAGCCTAATATACATGACTTTACAGTGACTACTTCAGGGTTAGATTCAGTGGTCCCTTAATGCATCAGGCACACCAATTCTGAATCTATTCACATTTTATAGTGTCATATTCACATGCCACATTTACACTTTACATTTATATGTTAATCCTTGGAATTAAAAACAATTTAAATATTGATATACCTAAATCTACATTGTGGTCCCATGAAAATGATTACATCTTCAAATATTCTCAAATAGATTAAAACTATAGTAGATTATAAAAGAAATCCCATTTTTCTAACACATTTAGGTCAAAGTTCCAAAAGTTGGGAAGAGGAAGTATGGGAGCATGATAGCACAAGAAGATTTTCTGTGAGTGAAATATAGGGAAGTGTAATACAGCATATGATATATATATATATATATATATATATATATATATATGTGTGTATTTTTTTGAAAGACAAGAAAATGACAAATTAAATTATTCAAGAGCTTGAAAGGTGTATAAAGAATGCCTAAATTATATTCTACATCATAGGTAAACATTTAGAGATAGCTAAAAGTTTACTCATAGTTAATTTAGATATTAAGCTCTAAATTCCAGTTTCTTGCGAGGTTTGTTGCTGTTTTGTTTTGTTCCAAACCATCAACCCCCATTTTCCAGAAGTTCTTACTATTGGTGTTGGTAGGCTGATGGTGCTGGGGAGCAGTATCTAATGCCCATCTTTTCTCATGGTTATTACTTGTGGATATCAGAATGTCTATAGGATATTTGTAGATATTAACTAATTTCCCCCCATTTAGAAACCAAATGGTACATGCTGAGTACTCTTAATCATTGAGAAGATATACACTACTGTACATCTGGGTTTTTTTGAGCATTTCATGTCTATTAATCATTATGAAATGTTTTTCTTAAGCTCTCAAGAATGTGTATAGGCAGTTCAGATGAAAGAGATTATCAGTAGAAAATAATCATATGGGAAAATGTTCAAACCAGTAATCAAATTACAAAATACAATAATAATAAAAAGATTAAAATAAAAACCTGGTAAGCTTGTGGTGAAACAAACATACTTGAACACTTCTAGGCAAATCAACATAGCAATTACTCCTTATCTTGAGACTCTCTAATTCTCTAATAGCTTATTAGGTGTAAATACCCTTGCCAAACTGCAGAATCTAATATGTAGATCTCAAGTACTCTGAATTTCTCCAAGTCTTTTGAGAAAATACTGTCTAATGTTATGACTTTTTTATTTTGGGGTGATCATTTGCTATTCTAAATGCCTGTAATTTCTATCTTCCAAAGACAATTCACTTCAAAAAATTGAAAAGAGTTGAGAACCATAATTAAAATGTGGAATAAGAAGATGTATTAGTATTAGTGCCACTTAACATTTGGCAATTCCTTAACTAATGATTTTTCTCTTCATTGGAAAGAGAAAAGTATATAACCACACGTTTGTGTTTTTAATTAGGCAAAGTTAATTATAATAAAATCGTCAATTACTCTAGTCTTAAAAAACTTTTTGATAAATATGATAAGGATAAATTGGTTGTCTGAATCTGGATTGTTTTATATAGTTGTTCTAAGGCTGCAGTACCTCAGAAATCCACAGGGAAATTCTACTACTGAGGTAAATAATTAACACAAAGATTCATTAAACTTAACCTTACATGTATTCAGAAATCAGTGAATGCATTATACTAACATGTAAATGGAGGTGCTCCTAGTAGTGAAATAAACAATACTGGAGATTTCATTTATAGTAAATAACCATTATAAATAGCCAAAACAAAGTAAATAAAACATGCTTAAAATTAAATGGGAGTGTTAGAGGTTCAAAGCAAATTCTTTTGCCCTGAAGAGAAAGCAGGTCAAACAAACGTACTTTACTTTCATAAGTTGACATTTGAAATCTTTTATTAACATATCTTTTAATGCCAACACCGTTTACTTCTTTTTGCAACCAAAACAATTTGATTTAAATATCTTCTTTCTGGGCAGCCCAGGTGGCTCAGCGGTTTAGTGCCTGCCTTCAGCTCCAGGCCTGATCCTGGAGATCTGGGATCGAGTCCTACGTCAGGCTCCCTGCATGGAGCCTGCTTCTCCCTCTGCCTGTGTCTCTGCCTCTCTCTCTCTCTTTCTGTGTTTTTCATGAATAAATAAATAAAACCTTTAAAATAAATAAATAAATAAATAAATATCTTCTTTCTGATTACCACTTTTACTATTTCAAAGATTCATTCACTTAATATATGATTATTAAGTACCAACTAGGAGCCAGACATTGTTCTAGGGGCTGGACATTAACAGCAGGCGATGGAGAAAGAATAAACTTGGTGGTCGGGAGGGCAAGCTGGTTTCGACTGGCTGGCCTGGAAGGCTGCAGTAGGAGGTGGTAATGGAGCTGATCCTGACTGCAAAGGGCCATGTGAAGATCAGGGAAAAAAGTGGTCCTGGCGAAGGCACTAGCAAGGGCAAAAGCCCTAGGATAGGAATGAGTTTAGGTTGAATGAGCTTGGTGTCTCATAGTATCAGGAAGAAGGCAGTGTGGCAGGTGCACAGCCAAGAGAATGAGATAACAGATGAGCTCAGAAAAAAAGAGGCAAGACCAGATGATGTGGAGCTTTCTAGGCCATGGCAAATGGCTTGTGATCTATTCTTTTCTTTTCTTTTTTTTTTTTTTTGTGATCTATTCTTTAGTGCAAGAGATCTCACTGGACATTTTTAGCCAAGTTTAAGATCCTATGAATATATTTTTAAAAATATTTTATTTATTTATTTATTTGAGAGAGAGTGTGTAAACACCAGCCAGGGGAGGGACAGAGAAAGAGGGAGAAGCAGACTCTGCTGATGAGCCAGGAGCTCACCTCGGGGCTCAATCCCAAGACCTTGGGATCATGATCTGAGCCAAAGTCAGAAGCTTGACCCACTAAGCCACATAGGTGCTCCATATCCTATTCTTCTTAAACGTGTTATCCATCTGCCAAGAAAATCCCAAAACTCCATAAAAAAATATTTGATCCTTCACGAAATCTAATTGGTGTTTTTGTCTTCCATTTTCTACCTATCAAACATTTTAATGATGAACTAACACTTTAGCCATACCACCTTGCACTAGGTGCTAGAAAGATACTGAGGACTATGGTTGAACCCATCTTGCTCTTAGGGAGCTTTGGATCAAATTGTAGAAATTTCCAGGTGAGTGTGTCTCATTTCATCTCATTTAATTCAGCAAGTACTTTGGCATATTCAGGGAATATTGGGTTCTGATTCTGTCAGCCATACAACAGGGTATTTCTCTAAGATGTATGCCTTTCATTGTGAGGAAAATTCTTTCATCCTTTATCCAAGGTACTGACCATAGCATAGAGCGAGAATGGTCCACAGCCATGGCTGGACCTCTTGCCATGAGTCAACATATTTTGGGTATGAAATTGAAATCCTTTACTGATTCACAGAAGAAGGCCATGCTCTAGTTACTGATGCCTTATGGCTGGTGTCAGGTCAGTAAGGTATAAGAGTAAGATCTAAGCTAAAGGATGAATAGACGTCAGTCAGGCACAGGGGACCAAGGGAACAGAATTGTATTAGGGAGTGTAACACACTTCCCATGATTTGGGCTGCTGCCTAGGCCAACTATTATATATTTATACCTTCGACAGTCTTGTCTGGATGAACTACGCCATTACATAGACTTGTCTCACTATCTTCCTGTGATAGTACGATATTCTTTTAGTTATCCAAACCATAGCATGCAGTTTACATCCAAATAGATTTGCTTCTTTCCTCTGTATGATTTTTATTTCAACATTTTTCAAATTGAACACCAATAAAAAATAAATATATATATAAAAAAACATTTTTATAATGATATTCTATTCTTCAAGATGAACCTTAGGATAATTTTGTCAAATTCCCCCCTCTCTCTGACTCCAAAGTTGGAAGAAGGTTAATTTAAATTCAATTTGATTTACTAAGAAAGAGTTGGCAGCTTTAAAATACCCAATCTTCCCATACAGGAACATGAAATGTTTATCCATTTAAGTCTATATCTCAACCATAAAATAATTCTGTAGTTTTCTATATTTAAGTAGCTAACTTCCTTGTTAAGATAATTCTTAAATATTTTAGGTATGCTGAATGGATAATGCAATTTTTTCATTATATTTCTACTTGGGAACACAGACATTTAATAGGATGCTCTTATTAATTTTAATAGTTTTTTGGAAGAATTTTGCAAGTTTTCTAGGTGAAGAAATCTATCATTCCCAAATACGGATAGTTTTGTTCCTTTCTTTTTTTCCAATATATTTATATCATTACTTTCCATCCTATTGCAATAGTTAGAAGAGAACTTCTAGGAAAAAGTACTAAATAATGAGGGAAATAGTAGGATTTCTTTTTTCCCCCTCAATTTTTTAGGGAATGCCTCTCAGATTAGGGGAAGTACTATATGTTGATTTGAGATCAGATCATTTTACTTATAATGGAAAGAAAATCAAATTATTTTTCTAATCTTTGTTTTTATGATTTTCCTTTTTTTATATACTGATGGATATTTAATTTGATTAAATGCCTTCTCAGTTACTACTGAATTGGTGGTCTAATTTCCCTTAGAAAGCTATTTATTAGTATATTTTCAATTATTGAATAATGCTTTTACTCAGTATAAATCTTGCTCTCTCTTATGCACACGTACAAACATACATTTTTGTATAAAATTTTGCATAAATTCAACTGATGGATTTATTCATTCCTTTAACAAATATCCATGTAAGTGATGTCCTCTATAAGGCACTATCTTAGCTACAAAATTGAAATGTTAGAGTCAGAGAAGACCTCAGGTTTAGTGTCTGGTGATTCCCAGTAGCATTTTCCAGTTCCAATGGGCTTCTTTAGATTTTAAAATGTACCCTAGATAAGTTCCATATTTCAAGAATACCATTAAAACAAAGACTACGCTTGTGTTTCTGTGATTTGAGTAGGAATGAACTCAACTCATGATGATACTGATTAGCTCCTGATTAGTAATTATGAATAGCACTTAACATATGTGGAAAAAATATAATACAAAATACTAACAATTATTTAATAAATGTAATTAGGTTGTTCATGATTATATTCCACACCCTCATTTTACTGTGGAGGAATGTGATAGCCAGAGAAGTAAAACTGCATAGCTACCTGGAGCCAGGGTGGGATAAAATAGAATGCTTGTTGTTTTTAATCAACCAACATTGGTTTATTTTTATGCCCACATTTGATTTTTATTAATTTTTAAATTACACAAGTGATACACATGCAAAAATTAACATATGACTGTTGCAGAAACTCACAGTTTACTAGCTCTGATATCTTTTTCTAGGCAGAGTCAGATCTCACTTTCTAAATTCCCTTTTGGTTAGGTGCTGCCATGTGGTGAGTGGTAGCCAGTGTCCGGGGACATTTCCATTGTTTTCATTTTTTCCAACCAAGAAGACATCAAGAAGGAAAATTAAATGTCTGGACATGACAAGTAAAATCATTCTGTGTGTAACTGGCACACTCTTCCCAGTGACCAGATGCTGCAGACTGCAAGGGATTCCATGGAACCTCATGGATGGAAGAGCCAGGAGACAGGAGGAGCTTTGGGTCACTGAATTGCTACCAGAAGGACAGCTGCTACATATTGGGAAAACCCTTTTGGACTTTGAAGCAAAATCCACTTTTCTATTGTGTTAGGCCATTGAAATTTCAAAATTAATTTGTCTGAGCTGCCAGGGTTGATTAATACAGTTGCTAAGTCTAAAGTTTCCGTGAGCACCTTCCTTGCACCCACCAATGTCAGTGACTTCACCCCTTCCTAGGTTACCTTTGTTATCGGTATGTTGCATAGCCTTCTAGATTTTTAAATTATACATTTATCTTCATATATTTGTACCCATAGAAAACACATATCATTTTGTGTGAGTACTTTCTGTCTTGTTTTACACAGAAGTTATCATAATAAATGTATCTATATGGAATTTGTCTTTTTTCACTCAATGATATATTTTTGAGCTCTATGGTTAATTGATTGATTTTAAACCCTGCATCATATTCCAGAGGATAGCTATTTTACAGGTTATTTAGACATTCTCATGGTGAGGGATGCAGGGATTATTTTTCAGCACGTCCCACAGGGTAGATGCTGAAAGAGGAAAAGATATATATAGTACATGTTTGACTCACGACTTCACCAACACTGAATATTGTCAAGTTTTACATTTATTTATTTATTTTATTTTATTTTGCCATTCAGGTCACAAAGTATGCCCCTTACAAAGGGACAATGACAGTATTCAAGTCCTCAAAGCTTTATCTACATGCTGATGGTGAAATTAAACAGTTGATCCACCTCATGTGGTTATTACTCTGGGTGAATCATCCACATTTGATGTTTTCAGGTGGTTTGCAGGGGTTTTGTTTTTGTTTTTGTTTATTTTTTTTTCACCCCAAACCCATTCACTCACCTAAAGGAAAAAAATGGCTCCAGGAAAGAGAATTGAGAAAGACTTCATTCCTTGATTTTTCAAAGGTACCAAACTTCAAGAATTCTTACAAAATTATTTCAATATGATTTATTGGGCCTTCTCAAACCCAAACCCACAGGGATACCGCAAGTCATTTCATTTTGTGTTTTAATATCCGCACAATTCAATGGAGTGAGAGAAATGTTGCCAGAGAAACAGACAAATGTGTGTGATTCCAAACTTAATAGAAAGCAGGGCTTGGCCATCCTTAGCAATGAACGGCAAGAGATGACTTCCTCCCTACAGAGAGACGCAGACTTGTGCAGAATGGGGCCCTTTCTCTGGGCTAGATACTGCACAAGACGTTTCCTCTACGGTGTTAAGTGGTCACTAAAATAGAAGCTAATAAAATATAACCTTTTAAAGTGGATTTTGAAGTCAAGGGAAAGGTTTGTAGAATTAAAATAACAAATGGGCTTTCTCTACCATCTTTCTCTTGACTCCACTTCAATCTGATCCACTTCCACAGGGTTTCCTCCACTGGGCTCCTCAAAACTTTTGCCCCTGAAGCATCCTCTGTCTCACAGGTCCTAGACCCCCCATCTTCTACTTCATCTCGTATCTTAGGCATCCTCATACCTCATCTAAAGCACCTGTCCTCTGGCTGAGCAACTGATTACAAACTTGGGTCCACAGTGAAACTTCTGGATTTATTTACTGGCTGTGTCATTTACTCACTGGGTGACCTTGGACAAATGATTTATGCTCTTTTATACACCAGTTTCTTTGTCAAACAGTAATAGAAAAGTCACTAATTCAGCGAGCAGCTACAAGTAATCATAACATCATCATGCGTGTGAAGTGCTGAGCAGAGGCCGATGTTGCTAAGCACGAGTGAAAGTCATCACTCTCATAACATTTCTTTCTGCATATTCCATGTGACTTACCCTGCTGCACTGGAATCACCAATTTTATTGTCTTTCCTTCAGTGACTGCAGTTCCCTGAAGGCAGGGAACATTCCCTGATCATTTCAGTACCATAGCACATTCATGATGTAAACAGCTACTTAAGAGATGTTTGGCACATGGATGAACGTGGACTTGGCATCTCTGTTTAGACAATCTGCCAAGCTCAAGCTGGTTATGCACACATGCGGGTTTCTAATGCAGAGGCAAAGCCACTTTTCAGAGTTTTGGGCCAGAGAATCAAAACCACAAGAAGGAGAAAATGAGGTTTTGGGGCCCCATATCTGGAATGTTCACATCTGAATGCTCTAATCCTGATAATTAAAGATTAGAAACTAATCATTTCAAAAGACTCATCTTGGGATTAAGGTTAATTTTGAGTTTTGCAGGTAAAAAAAAAAAAAAAAGTGCCCCATCTGAGGAGACTACTTAGTTTGAAGGGGCTTCTTCCTTATTTTATCTGTGTGTACAATTTATAAACATCTGAAGTCCATAAAAAAGGACACTTCTTTAAGGAGAGAGAGAAAGAGCAAGAAAGAAAGAAAGAAAGAGAGAGAGAGAGAGAGAAAGAGACTGACTCCATTTGCACGCCAAGTCAGCATTCCAGGGGCACTTTACAAGGAAGTAAAATCCTTGGAAACGAGAAATAGTAAAAGAGGGTCAGCTTCACATTCCACAGAAGTCCACTGGGGGCTGTGCTTCTGACCCTCAGATTGTGTCTACAAGAAAAGGAACAACCATTCTGACAGTGAATTAAATGTTGCATAGTCTTTCTGGCAGCAGGACTTAACAGCCAAAACGCACCCACCCAAGTTTGATAAAGCCGCATGGGCGCCAGCTGTTGGAGTCTCACATGCTGTGTGCAGATTTTCAGAAAAACTTAGGCAAGAGAAGGAAGCCTCTGGGAATTCTCTGGGTTCTGGAATGGGTCTGGTTTGCCTGAGCCTTGGTGCCAGCCTGGTTTCCAGCGCTTGCACACACCTGTAACATTCCTCCTGGGTCTAACAGCATCAAGAACCCCCATCAGGATCCACCACTATGTGGCAGTCTCTTCTCTGAAACTCCCGTTTCCTTTCAGTGAGAGGACTGTGGCTCCTTTCCCCAATATGAAATGACACTTATGGCCTCTGTACTCCATTGCCTTTGGGAGGAGAGGTGGTCCTCTTTTTTGGAGATAAGAAGTGTCCTACATCTACTGAACCACATGCATCTGGATGGGCATGGCTCTGGCTTCTCTCTGTTCCCCCTTTCTCCTCTGTCACTATTAAGAACTGATAGAAAAGGTCCAGGGATGCTTCTGGCCTTGCTCTTCCCAGGCCTCACTAGGCCTGACCTCCTCCCAGGAGAAGGGCCCCAGGGTCAAGAGTGTGGAATTGGAGCCACTCCCACCTGGACTCAAATCCAAGCTCTGTCCCACAGCAACTGTGTGACTTTGGGCAGATTGCTTAATTACTCAAGCCTCAGATTTCCCTTCTGTCAAATGAGGATGAGAACTGTGTCAGCCTCATAGGGAGGTCCTACAGACAACACAGAATCATCCACAAAATGCTCTTGCCTCTGGCTAAACTCTATACCCATATTCTAATTAATTTTTCTTCATAACAATCATCACTCCTCATATGATGTTATTTTGGTATGTTACCTGCTTCTTCACAAGAATACAAGCTCAAAGAAGGGAGGAATGGTGTCTGTTTGCTCCTGGCCATATTCTCAGGACCAAAAGCAATGTGGAACATGTAGTAGGCACTTAGCAAATAGTTATTGACTGGCTGCACTTTGCATGGGGGCACATTAAGACATTGATAGTAGTTATTATATTATTTTACCTTTATTATTATTCTTATTAGCTTGCCATAAGAATTAAATAACATGAGCATACCTGAGTATTGAGTGTGTGCTCAACACAGAGTGAATAAAATCTAGAAAGAGAGGAAGAAAGTATGGAAGACAGAGGGCAAATGGAAGGAAGGAAAGGTAGGCATATTCCCAAGCAGAGGTGCAGGAGAAGAACCAACTTAATGTATGGGGAGGCACTGAGGGTGAGTGGTGGGCAGTGCAAGGAAGGGAGGAGAAGAGCCAGGACCATGTAAATCCTTGGCCAAGCTCCTGTGCATGAGTGAAGCTCGTGGGTCAGGGAGACAAGGCTACCAGAAATCATTTGGTGAGTGACTTGCTGCTGCATTGGAGCTGCATGATGGTTGCAATTGGGATTTGGAGGCATCTCCTATGCCAGAGATGGTGCCTTTTGCTATTTCCCAGGGCTAGGAAATCAGGGATACAGACCTTGCTGACTGCTCAAGTAAAAGGTCCCCAGACTTCCCTATAAAATGAGCTGGCTCTGCTCTCTTCCACCCTCTTACCCATTAGGTGGCTAGAGAGGAATCAGCCTGGGATAGTGCAAGAAACACAGGCTTGGAATCAGACAAACAGGAGCCAAATCCCACTTCTGCTGTTATAGGGAGCCATGGTTTAGGACAGTTAATGGGAATGAACCTACTTGTCCTTTATATCTGCAACCTCTCACCCAGAGCCCCCACATAAATACACATGCACTATGTACCTAGATGGCTGGTCATATGCTAGTTCCATAGGAATAATATTCTTTTCTTTCTCAATAACCTTGAGGATTCATTGGAACAGAAGAAGTACACTGAGTGTCTAGCCAAGCTCCTAAGACATAGCCATGCTCAATAGACTTTACCAGCTGGAGATGCACATTTAGGGCTTTGCATACAGCAAGTATTCAATAACTATTTTCTGAGGTAGAGAAGAAAGGTTAAAATACAGACACCATATCAAAGATCACATACATCTTGTCTACATTCCACCATCTATACACCGAAAAACACGATAATTCGAAGCATTTTAAAAAATGAATGTGCAAGATGGCTGCTAGAAGATTTATAGATGTCAGTGCATGGTCCTCACACTGTGCTTTCTTCCTTTCTAGCAAACCCAGGACTAATTTCATTTACTAGTCCGCAGTTCCTGACTTGTCCAAGATTCCAAAGATTAAAAACAGCAGGGCAGGTTAACCCAGGTACATTGCTCCTGCCTTTCTCTGTTTTCTCAAACCTCTGGAATTTGTATGAATTCTCTTTGTTTGCATTTGAATGACTGCCAGTATGTACCTTGCTACTTTAACATCTCTTCAAAATATTTCTCCCTCCCTCTCACCCTCCCCCCCCTTCTTTACCCCCAAGGCTTTTGTTATCAGAATTTCACCCCCTTCTTAGAGGGAACATTTTAGCAGCATGGGTTTATGGCTACCGTAAAGAAGAAAGTTTGAAAGGCAAAAGCTGGAGACGTGATCCCCAGCTTTATAACAAACTCCTGTCAAAACATAACAAACCACGGCCAGACATGAGCCGCAGTGACAGAATGAAGACCATAAAGATGATGGAGATCAGACGGGACAGGCACTTTATAGAAACAAACACCTTCCCTGCAAACAGATATAGCGAGCCTAGCACTGAAAACCCTTCCTGAGGAAAAAAAAAATGGTTGGAAGAAATAAGGACAAAAACATAAAATTCAAATGACAACCCAGCCCAAGGAGATAAACCCAAGGCAGACAAAGAATCCAATTTTACTAAATCAAGCCGACATCGCCTCCTGACTTTAATTGACCTCAGTAACCTGGATCCTGAACAAACATAAAATTAAGAAGAAGGTAACACCCAGTGGAGAAATGGGCCATCGGTTTGGAGGTGTTTGAAATTTCACTCTCTGGAGACATCCTTGGTTCTGTATAGGAAATATGAAGCCATCCACTTCACTGGTGGTAACTGTAGTGACTGGCATAAAATCAGAGATTCTGTTCCTAAGAGTACCAGGAAGGTTCCAGATCCGATGTCTGGATCTTGCAAAATGTCCAAACAACTGTTCAGGTTTCTATGGTCTTGTCACTATTGGAAAGTAGTAAGCACAGGAAGAGGAAATGGAACTAATGTATGTAGTTTATCAGGTTGCCAAGGAAAACCTTGTCTTCCTTTGCTCTAGAAGCATTACAAATGGAGGAAGCCCCACACTGGTCTCTATTTATGGAGTCTCTTAGTTACTAAGGGCTGTATGTTTTGAAAAATCTCCCCATAGTCTCTCTGGCTTTCCTCTGCTGCGCAGTCTTTCTGGTTCTTCTTCCTTCCTTTATTCCTTTCTTGATAACTTCTTCTCTTCTTCAACTCCCAACTTGGGAAGTACCTCTTCCCAGGTGCCTTCTCCGATCTCCACAGTAGGACTGGGATGAGATCAAGGTCTGGAATTTGTAATGAGTATATCTGAGGTGCTTTAAATGCCAACGATCCCCAAACCATACCCTGAGACCCTTCGCCTGATAGGAATTGTCTTTTTGTCCTTTTAGTATGCAGGCTCCATGAGAATAGATGCCACATGTGCCACATTTTACAGTTGTATCCGTAGGACTTATTAGAGCACCCAGCATGCAATAACAGCCGCCTCCATAAATATATGTGTGTGTGTGTGTGTGTATGGGTGTGTATGTGTTTGTATATGATACATGTATATGCACACATGTACACACACATTCAGTTGAGTGAATGTGACATGAAGTTGTGTTTGGTATGTTATAGTTTGCTCTGTTCAACAGGGATGAAAATGACCATGGCGTAAAGTACTAGAGTGTGGTCTCTCATAGCCTCCAGTTATCACGGATCCCTCCACAATGGGTTACCAAGAGAATGGATGGGGTTCCTAGAAAACAAAACAAAAGCAAAAGTTCCCTCATGCTGTTACTAACAACTAGGTAACATGCTGGCCACGTCCATGCTGCCAGAAACTCTGCACAGTTTACCCTGCCGACTACTCCAGGGTGCAGGTCCTGACAAGGGAACTAAATACCACCAAGTGAGAGCCTCCCCTTGTGGCACTTCTGCAGAGAGGGTGGATACTTCAATATTAAATAACCGAGACTGCAGTGGGCCCTGAGTGGCAAGATAATTGTGGGAAACAGATCTGAAAGGTGAAGTCTCTTTTCTAACATCCCCAAATTGTTCTCTTTCTGAGACTACCCACACTCCACTTAACATGTTAAAATACAATTGAATGCTGAGCTTTACCCAAGGTTCATTATAGTGGGGACTTTGCATGATGAATTTGTTGGAGATGAGGGATTTGCAGTAATCCAAGAAGGTAATTCCCAGAGCCACCAGGCCATTGTGAGCATGTATGAATTGATAACCAGGGTGATCATTCGTGCAATTTCAGGCTGTGCAGATATGAACAATATCTCGCTAGTGGATAATATCAGTTGTCAAGCATATGTTTTATAACCTCCAGAACTACCTCTTGTTTTTGCAAGCTGCTGGTGGATATCTTTGATTTTTTTTTTTTCTGGCTGCATAGAACTCTGAGAAGATTTTATTCTTTTTTCTCCTTTTACCAGAGAAGTGAATAGTAGAGAAAATTATGAAAGATAAAAAATCAAGATAGTAGATAAAAAATATCAAGAATAAGCATTTCATCAGCACTTTAAACACCATTGAAAGGATTTTAAAGGCACATTTTAATATCTATAGCCAATGTGGGAAGGATCATCTCTATGTCAAATGCACAGCTTTCTCTTCCTGAAGAATTGTCAGGGTTGGGATGTTATCATCTACTACCTCTCTCCAACCCCTGGTTGTCCAAACGTTCCATGAAGGAAAGGATCATATTTATCTCGATCACTTCTATATCTTGAATGTCCAAAGCAGTGCTTGCCACAGTTTCCATAGGACTAATGTGTTCATTAGTGTTGCCAAGGAATGTTTTTCCAGACTCTAGAAGGTTCTCTCTCATGGAGGAATCCCCATAAGTGATATTCCTCCCCTGTCTCTGCCTCTTCATACCTTCTGCCTGGGGGAAGCAAGGAGGTGAGAAATCTTATCAGAGTTTCAAGTTCAAAAGGAGAAATTGGGCATGTGTAGTCCAGCACTATCTTCTTCCTTTTCTTGTATACAAGCTCTATAGGGAACGCGTGTTCTGCTCGGCTTCTCTGAGGCAGACCCTGTCCTATTCGGTAAGCAGGCAACATTGATGACTGGGTTGGAGGGTCTCCATGTTCTTGGATTTAATATTAGGAAAGCCATGTAGAGCTGTAGATATAAGCCATGTTCTCCAACAGCTGTTTGTACCAGAATTGTGGATGGTGTCTTTTACATCTGCCATCTCTTTTGTCTTGTTTCCCAATTGGTTCAGAGCTTAAAGGTTAAACAATATGTCATTTACTATAACCTCAAATCACTGACAGGTGGAAGGTAGCAAACAAATTCCAACCCAACTGAATTTCACAAATGTTTTTACTCACCTAGTAGGTGTACAGCGCCGTGTTGCATTTCAGAGTGATTATAGCAGTATGGAGACAGGCCAGGGTACCTCCATAATGTTCCAGACTCAAGACAGAGGAGTAGGTCTCTAATGTCATGAAAAAATGCTTCAATGACAAATATCACTGTCCAATGTCCAGGTTCAGATATCCAAACTCTTGAGCGGACCTGAGACTTCTGCAGTCCCAAATGCACCTTGTAACAGGAGCTCCTTGAGAGCAAGCACTCTTGTCTGAGTCTTAGTCCTGGTCCAAGACAAATGATTGGCTAGCTGAATGGACAGAGGAGTCCTGCTGGATATCGGAAGATGTGTTTTGAGAAGAAAATAAAAATCATCTCCACCTCAAATGATCATAGAAAGGATTTCAGGTCTCCTAACAATTTCACTTCTAAATACATTATGTAAATTTAGGACAGTATTTTCAAAATTAATATAGTAGGGATTTTTCCCAGATTAAGAACCATATTTCAACAGTACAAATGTAGGTGCTTTGAAGTAAAGACAGATGATGTCTGCTAGGCAGGTGGATAATAAATCTATATAAAGAGCTCCTGCCTCTTCCTACTATGATTCTTTTCTTTTGGTCATACAGCTAGGAAATAATCGGTGGAACAGTGAAACTAGCTTTTTGATAGGGAAAGCTACTTTGATTTTCTAGATGAATGGGCCAGGACCAGTTGGAGAACCCACGGTGAATGCTTATTTAGACTCAGAGAAACCACAGATTGGATTATACATTTCAAGGGGGAACAAATAAAGATAAAAACAAAAAGTACAAATGTCTGGCACACGGGAGGCATTCAATGAGTATTGGTTGAATGACATACATGAAATAGCCATATGTTTAAAGAGGAAAGCCAGGATGGGTACAAATCACACATCACTGAGATGAGGCAGTGCTTCAAGTTATGGCAATGGCTTTTGTATGATTTTCCCTCCACACCAAAGCCCCTGGGTCTTCAGGAGGCCTTGGGGATTAAGGATAAAATATCAAAAAGAACAATAGCTTTGGCTAACTTCATAAGGCAGTTTTGAATGAAAGCTTTAGAGTTCATCTTTTACTCCACAGACACAAGTTATTAAGGGGCTTGAGCAAGGCAGGAGCAGATCTGGATTTAAATATTTCTCAGCTTCATATTTCTATGACCTTTTTTGGGGGGGGGGGGTAACAGCCCAGTATGACTTAGTTTTCTCTGTTAATATTTTTATCAAATTACTGAGGAACTAAGAAGGAATTTTATGGATCTGGGGTGGGGTGAAAGCATGAGTTAATGGGGAAAACACACAAATCTCTATGTGCAGAGTCATTTGTGTAATTTCAATGAAAACCTCTATAAAGGCAATATCACAAAAAAGCTTTGTCCTAAGGTCTGGCATCCTTTATAATGGCCTAATTCTGATGAATTTATCATTCTATCGATGCTGCATTTTATCACGTTTATTTTTCTATAAGTACCTCTATATACCTCTATACAACTCCAACAGATTATCACTGCTCCATTCCGAAGCCAAACCTATGATTAGGATGTCAGTTGCAAGAGGGAGGGCCTTTGTCTTTTTGCTCATTCCTCCATCTCCAGCACCCAGCCTGCATACCTAGCACATAGCAGCATTCAACAGCTATTTGTTGAATGAATAAATAAATAAATGGTGACTGCTATGAATTTAGTAAAATTACACTCATTGAGTGTAACTGGAGGAAAGCAAGGGGGAAGAAAGGTCATGCAGAATAACCAGCAAGGACAAAATGTTCTGCAAAGAAATGCTATTTTATTGCTTTTAAACATGTTCTTTACAATCAATGACCATCAAGTGCTACCAATTTAAGTGATCTTGGGAGACACTTGAATAAACCAATATGGCTACATTTTTAATGATTATATGGCATATATACCAAGGAAGTAGCTTAAAGTACTAGAAATATATATATAGATAGTTCAAAGAGTTCCACACCCACTCCTCCAATCCTCATCTCCTCTGCCATCTCCAGAGTTTCTATTATTCATTCATGAAGCAAACTGGTTCTGGTCCCATGGAGAAAAGAATTTCATAACTAAACCAAATTGTCATGATTTTGAATTTCAGGTGTCCAAATAGAAGAGATTTTATTGCAACTGGTAATATAATAGCAGTAACAGCCTCTCACTGCTGTTACAAAAAACTTTTTCTGCCAATTTCAGAAGATACCAATACAACTACTATCACTACTACTACTATTGAGATTGATGCTAACAGCTAGCTACCCGTAAATTCTTATGTGCCAATCATTAGATTAGGTTTTTCACCTGTACTATCTTCTCCAATATTCTCAATGACTTAACAGGGTAGTATTGTTATTATCCCAATTTTATAGATAAAGACATTGAGGCTCAGACGGATCAAGGTCACACATCTAGAACACCTGATTCCAAAATCAATCAATCAATCATCTATCTTTTGTCATCTCCTTTTATTGTGCAGGACACAATTATGAGTCTCTTGCAGTCTTCCTTAATTTTGTGCACAGTGGAATCCCCAATATACTCAGTATGGTATCAGCCACGCCATAGACAATAAAAGACGAACAATGCTAGATTGATGCATTATGCGAATAAAGGCTACAAAAATGCAATTGGCTATTTAAAAAAATATATTAAATAATTTCTTTCTCTGGAGAACATTTCAAACAGAATACAATAGTATCTGTTTGGGATGTGTTAAATATACAGGGACCTTAAAGACCAGATGGTCTAACCAATCTGCCAAAAGTATCCAGCCAAGGTCAGTGTCTCTGAAATCTTTCAGTGGTGCCCCCATTGCCTTCAGGAAGGAAGTTCAGACTCTTGAGTATAATTTGCAAGGATCTTTCTTGCGCTGGTTGGTTCCTGCTTACCTCTTCCACCTTATTGCTTGCCACTTACCTGCCTCTCTGTTTCTCCTCATTCTTTTCTGCTTCTCTCTATGTCCCTACCCCCACACCCACCCCATCACAGACAGACACACACTCTTGGTTCTAACTGCCTGGAACTTCTGAGAGCTTCTCTGAACCCCATAGCTCTATTTTACTCCTGCATGTTAGTTCATGAGGGTCTACCTGCTTGGAATGCTGTTACCTTCCTCTGGTTAATTTATCCTTTAAGAACCACTTCCAGGAAATTTGGGGCAAGTGTCTCTTAGCAGTGTTTCTGCCGTACTCTCTGCTCTCCAGCAACAGAGCATGTCTCACGCTAACTTAAACTGTGTACTTGATCCCCATGAGATTATAAGCTCTCTAAAGGTAGGTCTACAACCCTCAATCTCACTGCTGTAGCCTGGCAGTATCAGGCTGGATATATATTTGGTGGATGAATGAGGAAGACCCAGAGGCCAGGATTTCCGATGCCCGCTGAGTTCTCATCCATGAATATATCAATTTCTCAATTGGGAAAAACACAAAGACAATAAAGTTTTTGCGCAGTACAGTGTTCTGAATACTGAGGGTAGTTTTCATGTGGGAAGCCGCTTGAGCCACCCTTAAAACTCACAGACTATTAACCACAGTCCTGAAGACTGCCAGTTTCTGTGGCTTCTTTCAGCAATGGGAAGTGCTTCTTGATCCGGGCACACTCTTTTACCTATGATTAATCACATCCTTCATTGTAATGGATGCCTCGAAGATTTTTAGGGAGGCAAGTCACTCCTGCTTCCCACTATACCTACACACACTCTTCATTCTCTTCTGCTTTGCCCTGGAATCACAGAATGGTTCAATAAGAAGGCTCTGTGAAGATCATCTTGTCCAACACTGTCATTCTAGCATCAGTTGATATAGGACAAGTCACTGAAATCCTGAAAGAACCCCAGGTAGTGAGCAGAACACTGCATACTTGAACCAGGCTTTTGTGTATTATCTTACCTTGTTGGTAGCACAACCTTATGAGGTAAGAACCACCATTAACTCATTTGTACAAATGAGGGAGGTAAGGCTTAAAAAGTAAGTGGGTTGTCCAAAGTCACAAAGTAGCCAGAATGCCTAGTGTCCTATTAGCCCATCCACTATTCCCAACCATTGCATTCTAGTTGGAATACATATCAGTTCTTGGACTCCCTAGAGCAGGTGAGATTGGACCTTCATTACCAATCTAATCCCTGAGTTTTATTTGCTGCGTCTTATTCTTTCTCTCACTGTTTGGCAGTTGAACAATGCCAGATATCATCATACTCGCTCTCAGTGTACTGCCCTGGGAGGTGTGTCATCAAGAAGCCTAAAGTATGAAATTGGTCATGAGTAAGCAGCATATGTTGACAACTTCGAAAAGACCTTATTCCTAAATCCTACTGTCTCTACATCCCAATCCCATACACTTGAAACCTAACCAGGTTCTCAGAAAAGTCAGGTAAGTACAACTTGTACCCTTTTCCAGTGGTCAGTTCTCTAGCCAAAGCTTCACTTTATTGTTAGTCATCACAAACATGTTTTCATTTACTAGCTGTGTGACCTTGTACAAGTTGCTAATCTTCGCCATGTCTCATTTCATCATCTATAAAACAGAATGACAATAGACCCTACCTCAAGTGGCTGCTGTGAGTTTTAGACAAGATAGCTTATATAATGTCCTCGTTAGAGTGACTCTCAGGGTAGGTCAGCTAACCTTGTATTTAACACATGAGCACCAGGAGAAAACTTCTCCTGCTCGCTCCTCTGAAGGGATGCTAACACCTGGATGGAAATGCTGCCGCAAACAAATCTGTTCAGATGCTATAAAGTGAGGCCTGAGCTATAGACAGGATTCTCCAAGTATTAGACAGGGCTGAGCACAGACAGCTGCATTGCTGCCATTTTAAAGGCTGCTGCTGCTTCTATGTAAAGAAATCTTGGGGAGGCTATAAGAAAAAGCACCCACTCTTTAACTACTTCCCTGTTGGCTATGTATCCATAGTCAGGACTTCTTGGCAGTGAGACACAATCCATGAGTCACACTGAAAGACCAGTGACTAAAGAATGTTTCCCTTCAATGTCATGCCTAACACACCGCAATTCCATTTTGCATTCTCTCCTTTATGTGCTTGAAGCTTCTGTAAAGAAACTCATTATTGAGAATACTAGAAATGTATGTGGTGATTATTGCATGGCCCATACTACTGGGGCAGTGTGCTTCTATTCTCTTCTAGCTCAGTAGAAAATGAGTAGTGAATGTTAAAACTATTAGATTCACCCACTCAGTCTACCTTCCCATACAAATGATCACTTCTGTAGGTGCTCATGAGGACCTCTATCTCCAGCAAGAAGCAAAGAAAAACTAATATTCATCATCATCATCATCATCATCATCATTATCATCATCATCATCATGGTTACTTTTGACTGCCATTTATTAAGTATCAGATCCTTTGCAATGACTGTCTCCAATTTGTGGGTGGAGAAATCAAGGCTTAGAATAATTAGATTATTTGGCCAAGTTCACACTCTGCTAAATGACAAAGAAGTGGGATTCCTGGTGTGATAGGCAGCTTCTAAGATGGCCCCCAAATATCTTTGCTTTCTAGTTTTCATTCCCTTATGTAATCCCTTCCCTTTGAGTATGCACTTGATTTAGTGACTTGCTTCTAGAAATAAAATAGAATGTGGAAGAGGTAATGGGATATCACTCTCAGGATTTGGTTACAAAAAGGCTGTGGCTTCCATCATGGCTGCGCTGTCTTACTTGCACATCTTGAGGGAAGCCAGTTACCATGTTGTGAGGAACACTACGGAATGGATGTTTCTGATTCACAGATACCAAGGACCTAAACCTGCTAACAGTCTCAGGGTGAGCTTGGAATCAGAACCACCCAGGTGAGTCTTGAGATGAATGCAATTCCAGCTGACATCTTGATTACGGCTTTGTGAGAGACATTGATCCAGAGGCTCCCAGCAAAGATGTACCAGATTCCTAAACCACAGAAACCATTTATTATGGGATAATAAATGTTTATTTTTTTTAAACTGCCACATTTTGGGGTAACTTGGTACATAACACTATTTAACTAATACACTGACTCAGTGTGGTTGACTCTATAGTCTGGGTGTTGGGCTCTTTCTACATGGCATGATAACCTTGGGACACTCGCCTTTACTTTATAATGCTGCAAGTCTGTGATCTGGGGACCTCATCTCAATGATGGTCCACAATGGGATATAATGCAGCAAGACTAGCGGCTGGGAAGGAAAGAAGAAAGAGCAAAGGAAGTTGGTTAAGAAGTTTCAAAGATTGAACATTCTACTATCTACCATCGCTAGGCCCTGAGGACAAGGTTGAGAATTGGAAGTAATGAGTCTACAAGTATTAGAGCTCAGGAATCTCTATCTCATTGCCCTAGTGTGGCACATGGGAGGTGCTACATGATCTGAACAACACTGCCTGCCTATCAGTACCACCAAGCATCCCATACTTCCATAGGCCTCAGTGCTTTACCTGTGCAACACCTTCCACCATGACCTGCTATTGCCTGCCATGAACCTTTTTTCCTTCCTTCCCACATTATAATCTTTCTGCTGAACTCCTACATATACTACAAAATCCAGTTCAAAGACCATTTCTTTCAGGAAGTCTTTACTGACATCTGGTGACCTGCCCTCACCTAAGGATCCCAGGCTGGGTTAGAGGAGCCACATATGGCCTCCCATAAAACCAGACATTTCTTCTAATGTAATATACATTGCACTATTATAATTATCTGTATGTTTGTCTTCTTCCCTATTAACTGAGTGTCTGGAGGGCAGAGCCTACAGTATGCATGTCTGTATCCCAAATGCACTCTGGAGGAGGTCAAAAATATTTTTGAAATGCATAAATAAATGTGAGGGGAGACCAGGCGAGGCAAAGCCCCCCATCCAGGAAGACTGAATGCTTTGCCCCTAGGATGTGGCCCCACAAAGAGGCACGATGCTCTGTCCCTTTCAGCAAATTAATAAACATTCCACTGAAGAGTGGGAGAAACTGACTTCTTAAGACTGGCCTGACCACCCAGCCACTGCAGGCATGGAAGGCCAAGCAGCTCAAGTGAAATGACCCAGCCATTTACAAGCTGATCTGCTCCTTCTCACTGTGCATACACCACTAGGGAAACACATCCTGATCCCTGCATGGGTAATAAAAACCCAGAGAAGATGAGAAAGTTTCCTAAATGGGCCAGAAAGTCCCTGAGCTTTGGGCTAAACACCAGGAAAGGAAAAGTTGTCTCTGCTGCAAATGTTTTGGGTTTAGTGAAATTGGATGATGCATCTTGCCTAGCACTTCTTCCCCTGACTTCTAAACCCTCATAAACTCTGTGAATCAGAAACATACAAGTTGCATGCCTCTGACTCAACTCATTAAAATGTTGTTTTGTAAGGATTATGTGAGTTCCAGAGAACCCTTGAAAAATGGCATTCTTTTATCTCATGGCTCTAAAGTTCCAAATAGTCCCCCAAACATGGGAGGATGCCATATGACTTAGAATCTCTCCAGAATCTCACAATGCCTTTGGCTCCCATGGAAGCCCTGGCCCAAATTACCTGATTCTACCCCCAAACTGACAGCCAGTGAGATCAATTTGCCCTGCTCTGTCTTCTTAATGATTTTAGGACAAGAAAAATAATTATTGGGAGGCTTTTCTTAACTTTCTTACTTGATAAAATCCTATTCATCCTTCAGTAAGTCTTATCTTTTTTACCACTGCCCCTACCAACATCACCATTAGAGAAAACCTAACTTAAAAATGTGGTTAGCCATGTCCTTGTCCTTTTTTTTTTTTTTAAAGATTTTATTTATTTATTCATGAGAAACAGAGAGAGAGAGAGAGAGAGAGAGAGGCAGAGACACAAGCAGAGGGAGAAGCAAGCTCCATGCAAGAAGCCCAATGTGGGACTCAATCCCAGGTCTCCAGGATCACGCCCTGGGCCGAAGGCCGCACTAAACCAGGCCAGGCTGCCCCGTCCTTGTCCTTTTAAACAGTCATCATTTACATGGAAATAGGGAAGAGATTTTGGTTCCTGGATTCAGTTCAAAGGATTGGGAATTAGTGCCTGAATGCTGTGCTGGGAAAGATTCTGGAGCTAGTACAAGGGTGTCTTGTATTAGCATCAATTAAAAGAGTATCAAGGTTGATTTCCAATGTCTGATTTCTTTGGACACAGGTGGAAGGAGTGATGGGATGCATGCTATGTATTCATTGTCTATGGATCATGCTAGAAGGCAGTCAGGCTCTTGAGGGCTATTGAAAGGTATGTGGGGAAGTTTATATCTATATCAAGCCATCATGGCATTTATGTTTTTGAATTTGTGTTGGGGTGGGTGGAGGGAAGGGGAAGACATCTGTTCCGTGTCTTCTTTTTTATGCCATCACTTGACTTTTGTGTTGGATTGCCATTGGTAGCAATCCTCTCTTTTATTTGTTGTTTCTAATCTCCCATTAATTAGAAAACCAAGCAACCAAGCCTTCTGAAAATGTGTACAAAGAATAAATACAGTTTCAAATCAGGGCTCGTGGACTCCAGTATGAATAAAATACAGGAGCTTTGCTGCATGGCATCAATCATTTAGGGAGGGGAGGCTTTGGTCATTTTTTATATCCTAGTTTCTCAGACATGTTCCATATAAGCAGAGGTTCTCACTGAGAATGATCCCTAAAGACTGGAAGAAGTGTGATTATATAGATGGTTCACCATCTAGAATTTTTTCAGGGCTTAGGATTATTTTATATATGGGTGTTTGCAGCATAAAATACCATCACAAATTACTAAAGCCACAATTGAGTTCCACTGAGGGTCAAATCCTGAAAGTCATGATTATGTTGTCTCCATTTCATGGATGAGAACACCAAGGCCCAGGAAGGTAAAGCAGCAGGCTTAGGGGCATACCACCATGCATGTCAGAGGCAGAGCCAAGATTCCAGTCTGCCTGGATCCATGGGCGACGTCACACCAACGTAGAAAAGCCTGTATCATTCTCTGCTGCCCCAGGCTGCCTGTGCTTGCTCGTCTTCTCCTTAAGTCATCAGACCAAAGAAACTGGACCCAAGGGTGCTCAGAGATCACGCTTAACAGGCAGAAGGCAGAAGGCAGCAGACCTTGATGTGGGTCTGCGGGAGTCTACAGGAACGTTGTGTTTCTGATAGGGCTCTGATATTTTAGGAGGTAAGCTGATCCCTAGACAGTAAGATTCTGTAATTTACCTGAAGATCCTTCCTGCTGTATGACAACTTCTATTTTTGTACTTTGTTTTCATCTCTGCATCTTTATTCTTTGAGGTTAATAAGACGAATCATTTTATTACAGTAAATCCTCTTACATTTGGACAAGGGAATGCAGGGGGCGGGGTAAGGGAGAAAAGAGGGCAGTCTGAATTGGTGAGAAACCTAAACCATATAATGATTTTAGAGAGATGACATGTTTTTTAAATTTATAATTTATCTGCCAGCTAAAATAAGAAGAACAAAAAGCTCCGAAGCAGCTTGGTGTATTAGAGCTCATATACGTCAAAGCAGTTCAAACATGAATTTGCACAAAGGAGAGCTTAGAAGCCATTTAGAAGGAAAAGCAATATAATTGCCCTAAGACTTTAGAAAGCACTATCTGTGCAGCATTCAAGTTTACTCTGCAATTTGCACTCCCTGATAACAAAGAATTTCCAGATAGGAGTCTGGTTGGATCTGCTTTAATTGAAATCAGAAACCCCCATCTGATCGCAAGCAGTTTAGGTGCTAAGATTCCTCAAAACCATTTTGCAGCAGGAAAAACAAAAGCTCGTACTTTTCTGTCTAGTAAATCATTGGCTTCAGAAACATGTGCTTCAGCCCAGCCCAGCCCAACCCAGGTAAAATATTCACAGAGTCTACATTTGTGGAGGCTAAATGAATGAGGTTTTAGACACAAAACCTGGGTTGTTTTTTCTCAACCTCACATAAGGACTCCCAATTCTCTTCCAGAGAGGTTTGAATGCTCCAAGGAAATCCTTTTCCGGGGGCTGTTGTTGTTTTTTTTTTTTTTTTTTTTCCCTGCATCCCCTTCCCTTATAGAGATGGTGGCTTTTCAAAGAGGGCTGGGACTCATGTAAGCAACCGTGTGGGTGCTTAAATGATATACACTGTGACTACCAAGTTAACAAAGTTAACAATGCTTTATTCATGAATTCCACAAATATTTCTGGAGTGCCTACTCTGTGGCAGGTGCCGCATTGGCTACATGATCAAAGGAAGGTCCCCATCTGTCCTGATGGAGCTTAAAATCTACGCAACAATAAGCAGATGATTGTTCAAGTGAATGTATAGTAACAAATTGTCTTAAAAAAGAAGCCTGGATGCTCAGTGAGAGTATAATGGGTGGACTTAGTTAAGATAAGGGCGTTAGGACAGGCCATGGAAAGAAGTCTGGGAATAAGACAGTGGAAACAGGGGCACAAGAATGAATTATTCTTCAGTTTCTTAATTCTGGAGCTTTCTTCTTCCAGTCTACTGAGAGTTGGTGAGGTAGTAGGCAAGGCAGATGTTGAGATAAAAATTGAACTAGCCATGCCCTCTGTCCAAGGAGTGGGAGCTGAGCATACTGGGCTCTGTAGTCAGTGCCAGGGTTCAAATCCTGACTCTGCTACTTACTGGCTACATACCTTGAGCAGGTGACTTCACCAATCTCTTCTTCCTTTCCTCTTTTTAAAAATGGAATGTTAACAGCATTCACCTCATTGGATTATACGGTTCTAAGAATTCAATAAATTAATATTCATGAAGTATTTAAAATAGGCCCTGGCACACAAGGTCTTTGTTAACCCCGTGAGTGTGTGTGTGTGTGTTTGCAACTATATATGGAGTTTGGGAGTTTGCAACCTCCAGGGAAGGAACAATTACATATCTAACTACAACCTAACTGAGCAAAAGGGCTTTATGACCCAAGCATCATGTCTATGCAAAGAAGAGAACAATGGATTCTGCTAGAAATAAAAAAAAGGCTGAGGGGCATCTGGGTGGCTCAGCTGGTTAAGCGTCTGCTTTTGGCTCAGGTCATGATTCCAAGGGCCTGGGATTGAGCCTCACATCAGGCTCCCTGCTGAGTGGGGAGTCTATTTCTCCCTCTGCCCCTCCCTCTCCCCTGTTCATGCCCCCTCTCTCTCTTACTCTCAAATAAATAAAATCTTTTTTTTAAATTAATAATTTAAAAAGGCTCAGCATTGCAGAAAGAAATACATTAGAGCAAGCTGAGAGCTCTGTTCTTTGATTTAACATCTTCTACTTTCATTTGCTATATCTGTGTAATGGGCATGACTGCCTCCTGGATTGCCATAGCCAAAGGACATGACCACAGGAGCCTTCTCTATGTAGTAGTTTAAGAGGTGACCTGGAGGAAGCACAAACATTCACAAACATTTGCTGAATGAACACACAAAGCAAGAGGAGAGCTCTGGGAAGTTGCCTGGTCCAGCTCAGTCAGATCCAACTCAGGCTTGCTTGGAGAGCAGGAAATCCATGAAAAAGAAGAATGAGTATTGCAAACAAAACTTAAAGAATTTTCTCAATAGGGGCACATGGGTGGCTCAGTGGTGGAGTGTCTGCCTTTGGCTCCAGGTATGATCCTGGGGTCCTGGGATTAAGTGCCATATCAGGGTCCCCATAGGGAGCCTGCTTCTCCCTTTGCCTATATCTCTGCCTCTCTGTGTCTCTCATGAATAAATAAATAAAATTAAAAAAAAAGAAAATAATTTTCTAAATGAAAGAGAAATGAGCACAACTTTAATGATACCCAATTTGTCCATCTTTTCCTCTACTTTCAAGTTGACTTCTGCTGCTTCTGTTTTTGCCAACCTTTTTCACACTGTAAGTACAGCCTACATCTTCTTTCATTTATTTATTCATTGGGCAAATATTTATCCAGTGAATTACTTGTACCTGCCAAGCAATGTTTTTAGGGTATAAAGGTAGGCACCTTACATTTCCTACATCCAGGTTTATCATCTGGTACTCAACAGAAATAAGGGAAGATTGTTACAATAAGATAAAAACAAGTGTTCTGTGATAGAAGTGAGCACAAGATTTTATGGGAACAGAAGACCATCTCCCATTTGGAATTTGCAAAATACTGTTTAAATGTTTTATTCCCTCATGATGCAAAAGACAACAGTAAACTCAGGCTCGGATTCTTCAACTTTGAAATAAAGTTTCAGAGAAGAGTTTTAGAGCTTTGAAAAAAAATGGATAACGTTTGCAGGAGGAAAACAAACTAAATAAGAATTATAATCCTTACTTGGTTTCACATTTCTCCTCCTGAATAATTACATGTAGAATTAATTCTAGACAAAGTGTTTCTAACATTGTCTGGGGGAAAAAAACTCGCAAATTTCTGTTGCCATGTGAAATAATTTAAAGGTTAAAAAGCTAATTGTGCTAAATTGGGTCTACAGAAATTTGGCATGGGCATGACTTGGCTTCAGAGAGAGCTATAAAACAAAACCCAAAGATAGGTATAACATGCTAAACACATACCTGGCAAAAACAAATCTTTTAATGAGAAAAGGATAGCAATTATGATGAAAGAAAATAAGTATAGAGGAAGCTGGAACCAAAGAATTTTTTCAAATGTTGAACGTAGCTCCCATTTCACTTAAATTTATTCCTTCGACGAATATGTAACCAGAGACCTGGCTGTGCAATGAGCAGGAGACACGGAGCGGGTGGAGCAGACGGGACTCTGCCTTAAAGGCACTCACAGTCATGTAAACAGCCAGAGAAGACAAAGATCACAAACCTCATCCATTACCCGCCTATTTCCAAATGACTTCAGGGTAGTCTCACTTTGTCAAGGTGGTTAATTCCCAAATTTTCATCCAACCATCTATCCATTGTCCATTCATCCACTATTTGTTAAGCTGCTAGTATGTACCACCCTGTTTTATATATTGTTGTAACATCCCAGACTTTTCTTTACTTTTTTTAGAGAGGAGGATCATGACCTGAGCCGAAATCGAGTCAGAGGCTAACCCAACTGAGCGCCCCACAGATTTTCTTTTTAGTACTTCTCTTTAGAATATACTACTTATGAGTCTTATTATCCCTTTCGTTGGTAAGGAATACAAGATACCTTGTAGGTCTGCAAATGATTTATAGAATAAAAAAACAAGTGAACTAGTAGACACGTAAAGCAAGGGAGGGGTAAATGGAGAACAGTTATATGGCCTGGGAAGTGGAGTTACAGAAATTTTCTAAATAGCTGATGGATTACACAAGCTTAACTGAAATATAAAGGACTACCTAAGTGTGCTAGGCCATTAGAGAAGCTTCAGAGATGGTCCTGACTTTAAGGAGAACACGCCACCAGGACAATGTTAGGGATGTCTACTGAGCCCCTCCTTTGTTTCCCAGGTCCATGGGATAAAGGAAAATAATAGTAACAGCTAATAGTTTTTGACCAGTTACTGCCAGCCAGGTACTATTAAAATCAGTTGCTACTTGTAAACTAATTTAATTCTCACAACAGAATCCATACACTGGGTATTACTTATCTCCCATCTACATATGAGAAAACTGACCAATAGACAGGTGTGGTCACCTGGCCCAGATCTTAAAGTGGTAATTGACATACACAGGAATCAAACCCGAATTGTCTTGCTCTGAACTTTTCTCTAGAAAAGGCAAATTCTATTCTAAAGGACTCCTAGTTATCTGTTTCTTTATTATCTTGGATCTAACATAAGATTTATATTTGGAACTGGTCCTTATTAGGAAATATTGTCATTTTTAGTTCAAATTCAACCCTGATTTCTAGATGACACTTCATTTAAGTTTAGCTCATTTTCACTTAAGACTGAGAATTCTTGTCTGCTTGATGCAGTGAAGCAAACTAAAGTTTCACTGTTCTTGTTGTCCTGGCAGATTCAGCCTCGCTTTAGTTCTCAATATCAGGCAATTAGGAGAGTACAGCTTACACCATACCCTTTAAGTGTGTGTGTGTGAGCACAGACACAGACACATGCATTTAATTACTTCCTATCTCAGAATTGCAAGTTTAAGACATAGGATACCTGTTCCAATGATAGTGCAAAGTTGAAAACTATAAAGACACAAATAAGGCTAAGGAGATGGAAACATTTTGAATTTGGGTTTTACTCAGAGGGCTGGAGGTGGAGAAGAGGGTGATGATATTTCTCTGATGTGTGAACAGCATTTTAAGGGAAAGAAACAGGAAGGGCATTGCGAGAGAAGCAGACTTCATTTCAGGAGATGACAGGTGGGAAACAGGGAGTTGGTATCTGAGGAGTGTCTAGAGTAGCCAATAGTTTTCCAATAAAGGGGCTTACCTTTTAGTATCACTAAAAGGAGTGGAAAATGAGCCTTTGAAGAAGAAGTGACGTTCAATAAGAAAGAAAGAAAAGATAAAGTTTGTAGTGTGAGAGCCCAGGGTCTTATGGGTTACTATGCTGGGAAAGTAGGCAGTTTAGAAACCAAAAGGACACATAACAATCCCATAGAAAGAAAAGTCAGAGCGGTGGGGACAGGGAAGAGTGCAGGTGTTAATATGAAATTATATTAACAAAGAAAAGCAAATGACAGAAAAAAAAAACAAAAAACAAAAAAACAAAACACTGCACAATTACTCAGAGTAATCAAAGAAGTAAAGGAGAGTGACTTAGTGTAATGAAATTCAAGAACTAGTAGCCAAGGAAGAAAAATAAGCATTCTGATATGGAATGGAGAGTTGAAAGATAGCATGACTTCCAAAGCTGGTCTCATCTCCCGAAAATCATTGCCTCAGAAAAGAGAATCTCTTAGAGAGGAAGTCAAAGCAGTTTCTGACAGTATAGGAGAGTAAAATGCTCATGCCTCCAATATCAGGCCAACTAGGAGGCTGAACTTCCTACTGTGATTATTATGACAAAAAGCCATATAGTAATTATAGGAATATACTATAGGAAAATAATACTTAAAAAAGAAAAGAAAAAGAACACACAAGATAAAAACACAGGAACCCACTTCTGAGAAAAAAATAAATGAAAAAAAAAAAAACAGAAAATGACCCATAAAACCTTCATGATACAGAATGATTTGACAAGAGCATGAATTCAGCAAACCAAAAACGTAGAAACAGGTTGAAAAAATACTAGGAGATACATTGAAAGTTAAAAATGAAATCTAATAAAATACACTAAGGAATAGTATAGTATTACTGCTGAACTAATAACAATCCATTAAGTTTATTTTTCATGGACCAGATCGAAGGCCCATTTCGTCCTCACTGCCGATGATTCTCTTTCAGGTGGCCATGATCAACCACCTAATGTAGGTCTCGTAAGGAAACCCATGTACCTTTATTCCATATTGTCCTTATGTGTCTAATTATTGCCCCACCTAGACTGTGTGCTCCTGGAAAGCAAACATTATCTCTTACTATTCAGTACATCCCCATGAGTGAGCGCAAACACTTAGTGAGTAGATGTTGAATAAACAGACAGATAATTAGTATCAAGACTAATGAACTGTTTTCATGAAGACTTAAGGTAGACTAAAATGGAAAAAACAGAGGGGGGTGCAGATGAGAGAACTTCTTCTTTATTTTTCCTAAGGAAAGAAAAATGTTCTCCTGCCTGAATTGGAGAGTTGTTTAAGATACTGGACCTCACCTTTGGTGCTGATGAAGACACCTCTATGAGAATATCTTTTGCATCACCAACATCATAGATTTGTGTATTTATTACAATATTTTTTTCTGGTAGATGGCAGTAGGCTGTCTACACAATTAGTTTGTTATAACAACTTTCTAACAGATGGGGATAAAAGTATCTTGAGGGAGACTTTTTCCTAATTCCCATGGAGACTCCATATGTGCTAATTGCAACAATGCCCAGGGCAAGGATTCAGACATAACTATATTCAAATCCTCATTCCACTGGTATGATCTTGGAAAAGTATGTATGATCTTGGAAAAGTAACATAACTGCTTCGAGATTCAGATTCCTTATTAAAAAGTTTGACAAATTTCCTTTCTCCTAGAGAGATACCAAGAAGTCATTAAGACAAACAAGAAAAATATTTAGCATGGCTTCTTGTCACAAAATAAGACCTAAATGCTACTTGGTATCAGGGGATCCCTGGGTGGCTCAATGGTTTGGTGCCTGCCTTTGGCCCAGGGCGCGATCCTGGAGTCCCGGGATCGAGTCCCACGTCAGGCTCCTGGCGTGGAGCCTGCTTCTCTCTCTCCCTCTCTCTATGTCTATCATAAATAAATAAATAAATCTTTTTAAAAAATGCTACTTGATATCATTATTATTACTCTTAGCACTATTATTATATTAGCATTATTGTTAAATGGTGCTAAAACCTTAATTCTTTTGCATTTTCCATACTCAAAACGAGTGTGAAGATCATGGCTGAAAATATAGTAACTATTTCAAACTAATAAGACACATTTTATGTTTTAAGCACATTAAAATCTTTTGCATTTGCATATAGACATTTTAAAATAACTTCTACATTTTGGTCTTTGATGGAGAGTAATTAGTGATCTCAAAAAAAAGTTATTCAGTAATTCAGTGCATCTCACAAATAAAGTGTAAAGAATAAATTTAGAGTGTATTATTTCATTTACTGACTTTTTCTTACAGAGATAGTTTTGAAATGCATTCTGAGAAATAATGTTTTAGTGCAACAGCAAAAATAGCACTTTGACTTGTTCTTCCTGTTTCTTTGGTAGCTCTTAAACAACAAACAACTTTTCCAAGTGCTGTTTTTGAGTAATTGTTGTTTGTCAATGTTTTGTCAACTTGTCAATTGCTCACACACAGTTTATGAACACTATCGTAGCACAGCTGTCTACAGTCTGACAGAGAAGCTCATCCCTTTGGAACGCCATCAAATATGGCAGCCCTGTTTGAGTAAGTACTGTTTACATCTAAGAAGAGAGAAAGAGTTCACAGGAAATTTATTGCTGCCATTTTGGCAAATTCTGATTTTGACAGAATTTCTTTGAATACTGAATGCCAACCAATGTAGAGACACAAATGAATGGTGTCTGGGCTTCAATACTTCATTCCAAGCTCCAGGTGTTTCCTTAAGGAATGGTTGATCTAATGCCATTAGCTCCTACCTCCAGCAAGATATCCATTTTTCACTACTAGCCTCATCATTAGGTATTTCACACAAACCAATTTCTGCCTTAGACTTTCTGATAAGACTCCTCTCTCTCATAATTCCACCTTTTCGGTCCCAGTAATCCTCTCTTGTTAACTCTATCGTTTCTCTTCACCTTCCATAGCAGATACATATTCAGGCCAATTAACCTTCCACACATCCTTGCTTTTTCCTTCTTTCTTCCCTACCATCACTCCTTTACCATTCTAGCTACCTTCCCACAATCCCAATTGCTCCCAGGGGCGCACTGATATAAAAACACAAGAACAAGCACTTAATTTGGAAAAAGAAAAATTCTTACTTATGTTGAAATAAAACAACTTTCTGCTGTATGTGTCACCTGGGTTCTCTTTAGGCTCCAGCTAAAGGAGAGAAGCAAGGACTACTGAAACGCACTGATAAAGTACAAAATCTCGTAGGCAGTAGGTCAAACCCCAATAATTTAGACTACAGCAATTCAGAACCTAAGTGGCAGTTCAGGTTTTGTTTTGTTTTGTTTTTTTAAATAACAGCTGTGATAAAAAAAAAAAAAAGGATCAATTAGGTAGATTCAAACTAGAAGTCAGATTGTAGGAGTAATGGGTAAAAACCTAAATGTCTTGCCTACTTAAAAATAAACAAAGAAAAACTAGGATAAATGAATTTTTTTAAAGGGTGGATCTGGGTTAAGAGAGGCAGATTCAGAACCAATAGCAGCAGGACTTTTTCTATCCAGGAACATTTGGGTCGTGGCTGATCTGTGTGCACTGGAGTCAGAGAAACCCAAGATCACATCTGTGACCTGCCCCTTCCATAGCTGTGATTTTGGGCTTGATCTTCTGGTCTGTTGCCTTATTTGTACAATAGAATGATAATATCATCTACTTCAAGGGTTGTCTTGAAAATAAGTAGAATGTAACTAATTATTACGAGGATCACCGGGGTGGCTTGCAGAGAACCAAGTTGCCTCAGGAAGTGGATATCATTCACTCTGGAGCTGGGGCTTCTCTCAGCATTTTTTAGTGATTCAACAGACAAAATAAGATATACCTTAAGGCTCTTTTCACCCCTAAATTTCATTATTCTATGAAGTAACCAAGCATTTGAGGACTCCTTGAGTGCTGAAATGGAGTATGTAAAATCAATGGGCTAATTACAAATATCTTCACCTTTTCATGAAAGCACATCTCCATGGGAATCCCTGGGTGGCTCAGCAGTTCAGCACCTGCCTTTGGCCCAGGGCGTCATCCCTGGAGACCCAGGATGGAGTCCCATATCAGGCTCCCGGCATGGAGCCTGCTTCTCCCTCTGCCTGTGTCTCTGTCTCTCCGTCTCTTTCTCTCTCTCTCTCTATGTGTATCATGAATAAATAAATGAAATCTTTTAAAAAAGAAAAAAGAAAGCACATCTCCAAAGAATGGCTTCTAAGTTATTATGACTTTCTCACATTTTAATTTTTTAAAAATAGGTTATAACTTGGAATCTCTCTTCCTCGTTATTTTTCTGCTTACCATTTTGACTTAGAAAATTTCAGATTTAGAGTACTGTATATCCTGTACTGACTGGAATATCAGAGCATTCTTCCCAACTCTTTACTCCATCCTTATAAGAGGATATGTAAACACACAGTTTGCTATGTGACACTGCAGAACTTTCCAGAAAAAAATGAGAGCATAATTTCCCTATAGCATCAACTCTGGGGCTTAAAAATAGAATCACCATAGGGGTGCCTGGGTGGCTCAGTCAGTTAAGGGGCTCATTCTTGATTTCAGTTCCACTGGGTGTGGAGCCTGCTTAAGATTCTCTCTCCTCTCTCTCCCTCTGTCCCTCCCCCTCTGCTCATCCCCACTTGTGCACATGCTCTGCCTCTTAAAAAAAAAAAAAAAAAAAGATTCACCATATAATTCAGCCATACTACTACTCTCATCTACACAAGAGAAATGAAAACTTATGTCTACACACAAACTTGTACATGGATATTCATAACAGTATTATTCAGAGTGGCCAAAAGTGGAAACATCCCAAATATCCATCAATTGAGGAATAGATCAATAAGATGGGGCATATCCACATAATGGAATAGTATTTGGTCATAAAAAGGAATGTAGCACTGATACATACTATAAACATGAATGAACCTTGAGGACATCATGCTAAGTGAAATAAGTCAATTATAAAAGACCCCATATAGCATAATTCTATTTATGAAATATCCAGAAAAGTCAGAGCCATAGAGATAGAAAGTAGATTAGTGATTGTCCAAGGATGGGGGGAAGGAAGAAAGGGAAGTGACTGCTAATGGAAATTGGCTTTCTTTTGGGGGGTGAAGAAAATGTTCTAAAATTAGATCGTGGTTATGGTTGCACAGATCAATGAATATAATAAAAACCAAAGAACTGTGTACTTTCCATAGGTGAATTGTGATATGTGAGTTATATCTCAATACAACTGATATATAAGAAAGATTGAAAAACTAAAAGAAAAGAGAAAAATCGCTCCCGAAGAGTGCACAGTAAGAGATGTGCAGGCCCTGGCAATTGATCTTTTTTTCTGCTGAGCAACAGGACCCAGGCTCCATCTGACTCTATATTTTCCTTTTTCAGGGTCTCCGGGATGGGACCCCTGCTCCTGGAAAGGCAATCAAGTTTCCCCCATCAGACTCTGCTTCAGTGGGGCAACCCAGTCATTCCGTTCTGATTGTTCCAGGGCCTTTGCTCATGACAAGCCTTCTTTCTGACATCCACCTGAGTGACTTGATTCAAAAACCAATACTGGGGGATCCCTGGGTGGCTCAGCAGTTTAGCACCTGCCTTTGGCCCAGGGCGCGATCCTGGAGTCCCGGGATGGAGTCCCACGTTGGGCTCCCAGCATGGAGCCTGCTTCTTCCTCCTCCTGTGTCTCTGCCTCTCTCTCTCTCTCCCTCTCTCTCTCTCTCTCTGTGTCTATCATAAATAAATAAATAAATCTAAAAAAAAAAATACTGTGCTCAGACCCTCTCTGTGAGTCTTTGTTGACTCTTAGACCCACCCTGAGAGAGGGGGAATGCATCCAATGTTTAGTATATTTGCAGCTGGAGTTAGTATGCCTTGTAGGCTTACTTAGCTTTGTCCTACCCTAACCTTACCCTCTCAACATATCTCTATTGTTTTAGTTCTCACAATATCCTCTTATTGCTCACTAGTCTATCTTCCTTAGTCAAAGATGAATTCCTTAAGTTGCTTTCTTTTGTTAGTGCCTGAATTAATAAATGTTACTTTATTATTTAAAGTTTTTTTCTCATGAAAGTATAGTTGACATATAAGATTACATAGTTTCAAGCATACACCGTGGTGATTCAACAATTATATACATTGCAAAATGCTCATGCTCACCACATAAGTGTGGTCACCATCTGTCACCACACATAGTTATTACAATATTATTGACTATATTCCCTATGCTGTGCTTTTCATTCCCATGACTTATGTATTTCCAGTTACAGGGAAGTAACTGTTTCTTGTATCCCTAGCCCTTCATACAGCAACACAGCACATAGCAAGCATTCAATATAAGTCTGGAATTAAAGTAGTTGATCTCAGCTGTGGAGACACAGTAGCCTTTAAAAGTGGTTGTTCTTGTCTTATACAGGAAGGGGTCGAAAGGCAGGGAGCAGAGAGCATTAGGTAACTTGCTGGAACTCCAAAGCTATTGAATGTTATAACCAGGACTGAAGCTCAGAGCTGCAACCTCAGATTCCAGTTCTTTCCACTCCCTCATCAGAAATGAAGACTTTTCAGCTAGATCTGATGAGAATTCCATAGTACATGGAAGTGCCTTTCAGCTATTCAAAACACAGACTTTTCTGGGAGGAAATCATAGTCTAAGGTATGTGCTCTTAGGCAAGCAGGCGCTGCTCATCCATCTTTGTCCCTCCGTGTCTCCTCTTTCTCAGTTCCCCAACCTGGTGAACCTTCCCACCAACTGGTCCCAGGAAAAGCTCTACAGCCTATCATGCGTTCATCCTTTGCAGTGATTAATGGCCACAGCTTCCTTTCACAAGTCCGCAGGTCGAGTGAGAGAGCTACTCCGGAGTCTGGTAAACACCATTCAATTCTTTCCACCTTGACAGTAAAGCTTATAAGCTGATTTGCAGAATCTTAGGAATAAAGTATATATACCATACAAGCACAATATTTTAATACAAAAAGACTGTATCGTATTTAATCGCTCCTTTCAACTTAACTCCTTTTTCCTTCCTTAAAATTTCTCTATTTTTTTTTAACTGAAAACTCCAAATCGGTCTGTTTTTTTTTTTTTGAACCCAGCCATGGCTGGAGCAATTTCATTTATATTTATAGCTAAATTCCAACTGCATATACTCCGCACATGATTAATTCACAGATGAAGGGCTCTGAAGTTTGAATGTTCTGAGTAAGTACAAAGCAGGGCAGAGTTTAGAAATGGTAGCTGAAGCCAATAATTTGAATTTATAAAAAAAAAAAAATCAGAAATCACAGACAGTCTCTGGTTTAAAAATTTATGACCCCTTAGAAAACTACTTTTTTATGTAGAAAAGTAAAATATTAATCCTATGTTAACTAGGTGGTGGCATGAAGCCAAATCTCAGCTTCAAACTTCATTTCTTTATATCTTCTCTTGGCAAATGCCTAGTAGGAGTTTTACCCAGAACCCTCTACCATCAAGACGGGACTACAATATTTGGCCTTCAGGGTAAGCTGAATTAAGTCTTGCAGGGCTAGCTGGGTTTATCCTGGGAATGAAATACTTCCATTCCTCATGATGAAGTATAAGTTTATCCAAAATGTTCCCTATAAAATATATGACCAAAATCTAATTGCTCCAATGTGTTATAAACTTTTCACTTTCCTTAGGTTTCTGAACACACAGGCAGATTGGCGTAGGTTTGGAAAAAAAGAAAGTTTAACAGATTTCTCTTATACAAAGAATTGCAAAACTATAATCTATCCTCTCCATTTCGGTAGAGTAAATTAGTGTAAGGGGTGCTTTTCTTTACTTTCCTTCATTTCATGTACATTAAGACCTACTAGGAGGGCACCTGGATGGCTCAGTGGTAAAGCATCTGCCTTTGGCTCGGGCAAGATCCCTGGGTCCTGAGATCGAATTCCACATCAGGCTCCCTCTGGGGAGCCTGCTTCTCCCTCTGCCTAGGTCTCTGCCTCTCTTTCTGTGTCTTTTATGAATAAATAATAATAATAATAATAAAATCTTAAAAAAAAAAAAAAAAAAGACCTACCAGGAGTCCTGGGAGTGGATGTAGATCCAGACTGCCTGGATCTCAGATCTACCACTCACTAGCTCTTAACCTCCATGTCTGGATTTCCTTTTTTGTAAAATGAGGATGTGGAGAATTGTGCCTACTGCACAAGTCTATACAAAGCACTTTGAGCAGTGGATGGCATACAGAAAACAGGAAATCAACATTAACTCATTATTAATTATTATTATTATTATTATTGTTATCATCAGAACTTAGAGACTAGAACAAATTACTGAAAATTAATAATGAAAGCCATGCTACCCAAAGCACCTCAGAAGTGTAGGCTCTTTGGAACAGTATGTTAAGGAATTTACATAGCAGGTGACTGTCACAGAGAAAACAATCTGTTTCAAAGAATATTTATCTTTTCCCTTTACCCTGTAGATGCCTAGTGGTGGTGGTGGTAGTGGTGAGGAAATTTTCTCCCAATTATCCTCCTAAGTGTGGCCCATGTCCTGGATCTTTTTAACCTGCTCATTTACACAGGAGAAAGCATGCTCCCCAAAGAAGGCTCTTCTGCTATTTAATCAAGTGAAGGAGTGGCTAGAAGCCCAGTTCTGGAACTGGTATGCTTAATTTCTAATCCTGGTACTACCACTTCCAAGCTGTGTGACCCTGGGTAAGGTCATTGACCTCTCTGTGCCAGGTTTCTTCATCTGTAAAATGGAGATAGTGACAGGACTTGAGAGTGATGTAGGGGCTCAGTGAGTTAACATATGCAAAGTACTTGGAACTGGGCCAGTAACCTAGTAAACTCTAAACAGCACATTTGCTACTATTATTATACATATTCTCCATGTCTTGTCAGTTCACTTATTATAATTTTTTCATCCATCCAGTAAATTTTTTCATTCCTCGAGGGTTCACTAGTTGAGTTGAGGTTCATGTTGTGTATTGAGATTACAAAGAATCTAAATTCAGGACAATTTCTCTAAGATATAGGTTGAAAGGAAGAACAACTGTTCCATTTCTTTCCTGTAGTCATTTATACAACTTAAAAACAATATGTCCTGAAACTCAGCTTACACCATTTAATACTCTAAACAGATTTGTGTCTGTATTTTGAAATAACCAGTCTTGCAATGTGTAGCAACAGTTGGTATCTTCCTCGTAGCAACTGGATTGTGACATCTCTTCAAGTGAACACATTGAAAGACACCCCCAAGATTATCAGAGCCATTTCAAATGTGGCTCCTCCAGTTATTTTAATTCATGTGCTTCTATAGTATGGTCGGATCAGCGATCGTTCTTCTCTCCTAGAAGAGACAACACGTCCCTCTCAAGTCCAGGTTCTGCTTCCCAAACTGAAATGTATAATCCCTTCTAGAATCATAGTCTCCTAACTCCCAGCACATATGGGTTATGACATTCACGAGCAATTCAGTTTTTTTGCCAAGCTTCCTCCCACTTTCTTCCTAGGTCCGTTCATCCCCAGAGTGTCAAACGTTCATTTTTGTCACTACAACTGAAATAAAATCAACTTTTGTCTGGAGACTTTGGGTGGATGTTTCTCTCTGTGTTTTATATAGTTTGGAGGATGATGGTTTGAGGAGAATCTACATGTCGTGTCCAGTTCTGCTTCAGGAATCAGTTATTTATTCACTGGTGTGGCTGTAGCTTTGCTCTGTCCAGGCACTTGCCTGACGGGGTCATAATGGGTGAGGTGACTGTCAGAGAGGCCAGTGATTAGGACAGGACTTGTGAGGACTTTGTTGCACCTCCACTGTTGAGCCAATCAAGTATGTATATTAAGTACAATTCTTTGTTTTTCCTTAAGTCATAAATAATAAATTAAAATAAATTAAAATGCTTTAGAATTTCCATTATTATTTTCACATGCCCCAGGAGCCAAATTCCAGTCAGTATTCCCCCCAGAGAACAGTGGTCTGGGGAGGAGCTGAGTCTGTTCTGGAGCTAACACAGGAGCACCAGACTGAGCTGCTTTACTCCCTCAGCTGACCCTCTTGGAGCATAGGGTTGTGTCCCAATTGCCTTTTCAAAGAAATGTCTAGACCTATAACAATAATATGAAAGCTGAAGATATTTACCCCAACTAATAGAAATTAGGATAAGAATGTGGTCTTCCCTTGGCTTTGCCATAACTGGATCTAACTATGGCCAGTTACAGCTCTCTTTCTCTTTGCCAAGGGATCCAGATGATTTCCCCGATGGACTCGGTCACTCTATCCTGACCAAGGAGTATTAGCAAAACACACGGCTTTACTTTGCTAGAGATGGCAAGCCATAGTCAAAAAGATGCCGTTAGGATACTTGCTCCTCGAGAAACCTCCTCATTAGCCACAATATCGAAAGAATGCTATCAAGGCTGTGCTTTCTTTTTCGAGTAAAAAGAGTACTTTATTTTGCCTGTTAGCAACACATATCCAAAACACCTGAAATTAATGAACCTTAAAGAAACAAAATACCTCCTTCAGAACTTAAAAGCCACTTAAACAGATTGGTTTACCTCAGGACCTAGAACTAGAATGTCAAGTGTGAGGCCAAAGAGGATGCTTTGTTGCCGAATGGGAACCCCTGAACAATTCTGAGCTTATGATATGGCCAGGCTGATACATTTTTAAACTGCCCTGGTCCCAACAGAAGCTTCTGTCCCTCCTTGGGGGTGGAGGGTGGGGCCAGTCTACAGAGACACAGATCTGGAAGGAGATGCTGAGATGCTGAGACGCTGGACACCCCAGGAGTGTCCCCACCTCCACCTGTCTGTGGGCACAGGGAGAGACAAAACAGCTTTAATGAAGCCATATCCAAAATACAGCAGGTGTGAAGCAGGAAGTATCAGGAACTCCCACTCTTCAAGGGAAGGGGGCTACTTCAGTGGCACTTGATTATATTCAATCGTTCACACAGCTCCCCTGAGGACACGGTTTTTATTTTTAGAGGAGCCTCCATTTGCTGACTGTCGTGAAGGGAACACTCAGGAGGAGCTATTAGCAGTCACTTGTTTCAGTAAACACTGAATGTAACATATGCCTCTCAAGTAATGTGTATCCAAACATACAATTTACAAATAATTAACATCATGTTAATTAGTCACATTAATTTATGCCACTTTGTGGAATTATTTCCTCAGAGTGTTTAGGAACGCTGCCAGGAGCTTGAGCCAAACAGTGTGAAAATGTGCTTGAAGTTGACTGTTGTGAGTGGCTGTGAAACACAGCTTGAGTAAGTTGTTCCCAGGGCCCCGCATGGACTGAACCCGCCTCGCCTTCCAGGGGCCCCGCCCAGCAGAGCCCTCACATATCAGGTGCACAGCACCTTTCCCACCTCACACCCTCCCTTTCGTGTTGAGAGGTCTGCTGATCGCTGCTGGCGCCCACTGTCCCTGCCACCAAACATACACTGTCAGGTACACGCAGGTGGGGTAGGATAGGCAAACCGTGATGAGTTTTACACACAGTGGTAATGTGCTGACAACTGGTTATTGGGGATTTAAAAAAAAAATAAATTACACTAAAACAAAGTATTTCCTATAAATAAAGCTTTCTGAATGGCAAATGGCAAAAGTATAGTGTTAAATTTCCAAATAAAGGGGGAACTGCAAACGTGCTCACCTGTCTTTGAAATGCAGGCACCCTCACAAAGACCGAACCCCCCTCTTCTCAAAGTATTTAAAATCGGGACAATAGGGTGGCTAACTCCAGCTGAGCCATTGAGGAATAAAAAGAAAGATATTTGGAGAAAACGTATTTGGTAGACTTTGCAAATAGAGCTCAAGTTCGGTAAGAAAAACAAAACCAAACAACATAATCAAGTCAAGGTAGCAGTGCCCATGGAGGCATTGGGCTCATTTCAGAGCTGAGTCATGGTGGAGCCAGACTGCTCCATCACAGACCTCGCAGGCTGTGATTTGAGAGTCTATGAAATAGGTTACAATTGCTCCTTCTCAGATCTGCTCCTTGTCAGCAAGTTATTTCACTGGGGTAACTAAGTTGCTAAAAAGAGATGAAATTCAGATTCCTTTACTGAACTTTGCAGTATAAATTCTGGAAAGCCTCAGACAAGCTCTACAACCCCTTCACCACTGTTTTGAATGAATTTGTCTAAATTAATGATAGATAGCAAGACTAAAAATCTATAATCAACTGTATATTCTCAAGGTCCAAATATTAATGCAGAGAACTTGCCTGAAAATTTAAGCAGACAGCTTTTGAGTATGAAAACACTGACCAGTATAAGGAAATTGTGGACAATACAGGGGACAGGAAGCTATGAACCTCTCTTGAGTCTCTCTGTACACTAGTGAAAACAAGATTAGAATTCTGTTATCAACATGATTCCTTCCCTCCAAATCCCTGTCTCATCTATTTATTTGCAGACTAGGTCATTGTAAACTGCCCTACCCCCAGCCATATCCCAAGAAATTTACATTAAGTCAAGGGACAAAGTGATGAAGGGTCTAAAGGGCAATGGGAAGGAGCTGGGTGATATGCAACACCCAGCATCATCCCTGTCCTCATGGAGTTTAATAACTGAGCAGGAGCAGGAGATGTGTGTGTGTGACAAAACAATATAAAATATGATCGAAGTGCCAATAAAGTATCACATAAATGCCAAAAATGAGGCTTGAAAATGTGTTGCAGGATGCAAAGGAAGACATGATCCATTCAGAAAGTTTAGGAAACTTGTCCAAAGAAAGTTCTTTTCTTGATATCTGATCCTAGCTGTCTAGGAGAGATAAATTCTGAGCTTTATTTCCATGTGGACACACTGATATGTATAAAGAGAGGGTATTTTTTTTTCCCCCATAAGAAACCCTTGATTCATTGGAATGAGAATCACATTTAGCCTGTAACTTCCCCAAAAGTCGTGGTTAATAACAATATATTTTAAGTGTTGCTTTTTAAATTTTATTTAGGGCCTATTTGATTCATTTTCACTTTGATTCAATTTGGTTCTCTTTAATATTTATCCAATAATGTTTCAGAATCCCAAAGATGTGAATACATGAAAGCTCTTCCCTAATGTCCAGGAAACCATTGAGAATATAAAAGCAGCAAAAAATCATCCTAGGGTTTAAGGACGTTCTGAAACTTCAAAGAGATTCGAATGAAATCTGCACCTATTTTGCCCAATCTGAAATTGCACTCGGCAGGAGCAGCACTTCTCCCCATGCAGAAATGTGAAAATGCATTTGAAAAAATAGATCCATATTTTAATTAAAAGGGGCCATTCTGAGCCCAGCATGTAGAAGCGTGGCATTAATATTTGTGACACTAGCCATGGGGGACAGGGGGGCAAAGAGGGTCTTGCAACAGCAGCGGGAAGTCAAAGTTGATCCTTCTTGAAATCCAGAGTCTCACAGACATTAAGGGGTCTGCTCTTGCTTCAAAGTATTACCCAAAGACAAGGCACATTGACGGCAGGTCTAGAGACCCGTTAGGGGGGCTTGGCAGGATCAAAGTTGAAGCAGGGTAGTGCTTCTGGAGAAGAAAATGCTTGTGAATATAGGTAAGTACAAGGCTGTGTGTGTGTGACAGCCAGCAATAACTCCACCTATCGCACAAACACATGAATAAGTGTCAATCCACAGTTACACAAATTTTAAAATGAGTGTAATTTGCACAACAGACTTGAGAAACGTTTCAGTCTACTGAATACTGATGGCATTTATTGGCTTTGTTTGTTTGATGAAGTGTGACAGCTGTTGAACAGCCCCATATTTGGCGTTTAACAAAAATGCACATATTCAGCAAACTTGTGGCAGCCACTCCTTAAAGCCATAATATGGACACCAGCCATAATGGCTGGTAGCCAGTCCTGGCATACTCAGTGTTACTGGGTTTGTGGACATGCATATTTAAAATGTAACAGGTAAAAAAGAAAAATTACATTCCTGTGCATGACTCAATTTTTTTTTTATGTCAAATGGATTGTTTCTCTTTTAAAGAAAATGGCCACTGTCCTGGGAGGAAAACATTCTTAAAAAATGTAATCTGGTTCCTAAGAGCTTGGTTTCATATTGCCTTGACTTGTTTGTTAACCAAATACCATAAGCACACCCTGATAGTTCAGTTTTGAGTACCACAGGATGGAAGAGCAGGGCATAAGCAAGACAGTCGGCATTTAGACCCTCTTCTCTGCTCTCTGAGGCACAGGATAGGAGAGGGGAGAACAGGGCCACCCAGCTTGGAACCTTACTGGAGCCGCACTGTCCAATACGGTGGCCATCAGCCACAGCTGGTTAGTAAGCAGATTGAGGAGATGAATTTGAATTGTAGTAATTTGAATTGATATCAAGTTAAATTTAAACATTGAAGCAATGCAAAGTACTTTTCCATCAAACACGATTATGATGTTGCCAGGATTATATTTCTGCTTCACTATTGCATCACATAAGATAATACCATCATTTTGTAGTGAGACTGTCAGGTACATAAGTCGTTTCTGCTATTAACCATAGTCACTGGGCAATGTGTGTTGGTTCCTGTCAATGGGTTGATTTAGCTGGAATTTTTTTATCTGCACCGTGTAACATTATAGTGTGTTTATTTAAACATTTTATGCAGGCAGCATGAGTTATAGGGATACCTACGTAATTCGGAATTCGGAATTAAGTAAAAATAATTGTTCTAATTATAAATGATTCAATTAGTTTCTACTGAAAACAAAGAAGTATAGACAGATTTTGCAAAGTAGAAAGATAATACCTGTGCAAAATGGAGGAGCAGACAATAAATTGCTCCTGCGACCAGAAAAGTTAAGAAAAAAAACGATCAGAAGAAGGAATATCACAGCTTTTAGGAGGAATGCCAATTGCCATTTGCCGCAGCGGAACAAAACAAAGTTGTTTGTTACATGAAAGAAGTTTAAAGGTAATAAAGTGAACAATAAGGAGATATTTTTTGGTAAACATAATAAATTACAAGTTTTTTCCTCAATTTTCAAGCCCAAAATGTTGCTACTAGAAAATGCGGTTCCTGGAAGTAGTAGAAAATTTAAAGTTATACATGTGGCTGGCATTATACAACCATTAGACAGTGTTATGGTGTCAGTACATGATGTTGAAACGTCAAAATCTGTCCCAACCCTGGTCGCACAGCTACCGTCATAGTGTAGGCATCACCCTCTGCCCCTGGTTTGTTCCAAGCAACCACCTATCTGGACTCCTGGCTTCCAATTCTTCCCTCTTGTAACCCACACTGTATATAGTGGCCAATGGAATCTTTTAAAAATCGAAATAAGATTTCTCATTCCCTCTATACTTATAAAATATGGAAAGCCTGCAACAAGGCCTATGGGCCCTGCATAAACCAGCCACTGTTGCCATTTCTCATCACTGTTCTCTCCTCTCCCCCAAACACCTTGGCCTTCCTTCTGTTTCTTAGAACGTGTCCAACTTTTCCCCATCTCAGACCCTTTGGACTCTGTGCCTGCGTCTGGAAGACTCTTTCCCCAGCTCTGTACATATTTGATGATTAAATACATAAATGGATGTGAAGAGGGAGGAGGGTGAATTAGATTAGATGTTGAAGTTTCATCCATCCATTCAATGTTTTATCCATTCATCCATTTATTTTAGCAAACGAACGTTACTTAGTCTCATACTACCAGGCACTAGGCTAGAAGTTGAGAAGCCAGATGTTTTAAAAACCTTCCCTTTATTGGAAATAAAGGGGAAAATGGTTTCTATTTGTGTTTCCTGTTCTCCAAATTTTAGGAAGACTGAACTTATCTACAGCTAAGTCACTGCAATAATTTTATGCTGTCAGTATATTGAAAAAACAAAAAGGCAAAACAAAAACGAAGCCTGGACTGAATGATGTCCTAAGCGGAACATAAAAAGTTAATGATGTTACGAATCTCAACCAGGGTTGGAAACAGAAAACAGAAACTCCAATCCAGAAGAGGTCAGCAGAGCAGGTTTCTCTTGGGCAGGGGCCATATCTTATTAAGTTTTGCATCCTCGCTGCCAGGTCTGCAGTAGGAATTCAATAAATTCCTGCTAGATTGAAATCATCACTTACAATAAGCCCTTAATAAGACTGTGAATTCCTTACAGGCAGGTCTAGGGCAGTAGGTGTCCACATCCATGAGGCCTCCCTGGTATCAGGGTCTCCATAATTGTTGATGTGCATTGTGGCTAACTCTTTAAGTCCTAAACATATAAGGCACATGACATAAATGTGTGAAGCAGGTTGGTATGAGGCATCAGAGAGGGATGGATATTGGGTGGCTGGGGGAGAATGTGCCCCATCTATAGGGGTCCAATGTTGCCAGATCTTTAGACTTTTTATTCAAAATCCTATAATATAGATTCTTACTTGAAATCTTCAATATGGGGGCACCTGGGTGGCTCAGTGGTTGAACATCTGCCTTCAGCTCAGGTTGTGATCCCAGGGTCCTGGGATCGAGTCCTGCATCAGGCTCCCTGCAAGAAGCCTGCTTCTCCCTCTGCCTATTCTCTGCCTCTCTGTGTCTCTCATGAATAAATAAATAAAACCCTTAAGAAAGAAAAAAGAAAGAAAGAAAGAAAGAAAGAAGAAAGAAAGAAAGAAAGAAAGAAAGAAAGAAAAGAAAGAAAGAAAGAAAGAAAGAAAGAAAGAAAGAAAGAAAGAAAGAAGAAAGAAATTTCCACTCTGTAAACAGCAATTCTATCAGAATATTTGAAAGTACTTTGCAGATAAATACAAATGCAGGCCAGTTTGGTCTACTGTGTGGTCGTACCATAACCCTTAGTGTTAAGAAAAAGGGGCAGAAGTAAACACCTTTTAAGCAACCATTCATGTAATAGGTACTGTACTATCCATTCTACTTCTGTTCCACACTTCCTTATATCCTCCAAACTTCCAGGGTAGCTTGCAACATTAGCTCCATTTATTGGAGAGAACAATAGAGCACAAAAGGGATAAGGAGTTCACCCAAGGTCGCACAAACCAGTAAGCTAGTGTGGTAGGGTCTGAAAGTGAAAGCCATGATCTTTCCAATACGTTGGGCTGCCTTCTATTTTTTTTTTAATTTTTATTTATTTACTTATGATAGTCACAGAGAGAGAGAGAGAGAGGCAGAGACATAGGCAGAGGGAGAAGCAGGCTCCATGCACCGGGAGCCCGATGTGGGATTCGATCCCGGGTCTCCAGGATCGCGCCCTGGGCCGAAGGCAGGCGCTAAACCGCTGCGCCACCCAGGGATCCCTGGGCTGCCTTCTAATTACAGATACAAGACCAGTTCTTAAACAGAGAGAGAGAAAAAAAACAAAATGACAACAATAGGTTTCTTACTAATAGTCCTACCAAATGGGCATGAAATTTAGGATGGGGTTATCTTTGAAACAACAGGAGCACCATGCGGGAAATGCTCTCCAACGGAAGACAATATATCCAGGTTCTGCTGTACTTTCTTCAAGTTTGTAAAGACCAAACCTCCTTTTAAATATGCAAGCTGCATATATGAAAAAGGTCTGAGATACCCTTGGCAGTTTGATCTTTCTGTCTTTGGCTTGCAAAAGCTCATTTTGCAGACATATGTTTTTGCTTAGAAATGCGCAGAGGTGGATAAATCACTGGATCAGCGGCCCCAGAGCCAGCTCCATTAACTTTCTTGGCATGATCTCACCACTTAAGTCAACATGACTTAAGAGTTTATATAACATTTTATTAGGCTTTAATTCCATACTTTTCCTGAATTTCAATGTTCATCTGTCGGGTACAAAATAAATGTTACCCATGACTTAAAGACCAAAGTTTTCTAACTTTAATTTATTTTTAATTAATTTATTTGGCTAATTCAAATTTCAAGTAGGCAGGAAGGAGAGAGTTACAAATACTTATGAAGGAGAAAACTCATATATATTATATATAAAGTATATATTATATATATATACATACAACAAAGTCCAATGTAATCAGCCTTCTGATAAAGATAAGTGGACATAAGTTCAAAGTTCAATACAAAAAAGAAAATAGAATCATTTAACTGTGATTATGAGTCATGTGACCCTGGTGATTATATTTGACATTGTCTCCTGACTCTTGACCTCTTGTTCTGTAACCCTTTCCAGACTTATAGTACCTATGTAGCTCAGTGTTCTCCTTAAAAATAACTAAATAAATTAATTAATTAAAGTAAATAATGTGACCAGAACTCAGTTAATTGAAAAGTTATTGTTTGGATAAAATCATTGCCTCTCAACAAGGGATGATTTTGCTCCCCAAGGGACAATTAGTGACATCTGGAGGTATTTCTGGTTGACATGATTTGGGGGAGTCATACTGGTATCAGGTAGGTAGATACAGTCTATAATACATAGAGAAAGTATGACACGAGGAATGTCCTGAACAGATTATGCAGGCATTGTTCATCTCAGCAGGAAAAGAAGGTGTATATTTTTCTACTTTCTCTAGAGCAAAAATCTTATTTTTTAGTTGTATATTGGCAATGCTTCCCACAGATGTAGAGAATGCATAAAATTTGAGAAGGCTAAGCCTAAGACCCAAATTGTGCATGCAATCTCAGACAAGATTTTTAACTCATTGGAACTCAACTCTCTTACTTATAAATGAGGTTGAAAAAAAAAAAAAAAAAGAGGCTGAAGATGATGAAACCTTCTCACCTTATCTCACAGGATACTAAGAGAGATAATGCCTCTCAGGCATTATCAGACATCAACACCACCGCCACCATCACCAACATTATCCAGAGGAATTAAAGATGTCCATATGGAAGTAACCTAGTTTCCATTTTCAGTCATTCATTTCTTCCATTCGTTTATTCAACAAACATTTACTGTGCACCTGCTACATACCAGGCATCCTGGTAGGTTCTGGGATTATACATATGAGACATCAACACTTTATCCCCTTACTGATTCCTTTTTTTTTTTTTTTCCCTTACTGATTCCTATTCTCCATGTCTTGTTATAAGTACCTGATAGAGTTAAGAGAAACAAATATGAGAAGAGAGGATACAGAGAGTCCTACATTCCTTATTGCAGAGTCCCTTTCCTAACCAGTGATCCTCAAAGAAGGACACAAGTGAGATTGCAAATGGCTGGAGATATGTATCAGCTGAAGTTCTGCCCAATCAGATCCAACACAGGCTCACCCCACTCCAGAAGCACTAGGAAGATAGCCAGTGTCCTACATAGGATTATGGAGAATACCTTCACAAAAGTGCAAGGATCTCCAGGATTCAAATTTGATTCCCTTGAGGATTTGGCACATAGATTTCTGATTTTAAAGCCAAATTACATTCTGTCCTTTCCAACCTTCCTTCCAACACCCAGGAAGAGCTGCTCCCCTTTATCTTCCCACACTCACAGCCCCATCACAATGCTTTGCACTAGACTCATCACATGGTGTGTCTGTGCACACACACATTTGCATATTTAGCATATCTGTCTCCACTGCTGCACAGTAAAATCGAGGAAAAAAAAAAGAAAAAAGACTAAACAGTTCTGGACAAATGACCTACTATATGTCAGATACTATCACCATGGCAATAGTTTTCAATTTCAGAAATACATCAGAACTTCTGGGGAAGTGTTCTAGAAATATGGAGGCTGCATAGCACGGTGACCAAGAAATGGACTGAATGGGGTCTAGGGCCAACTTCTACTTACTAGATATGGACCTTAACCTCTTCAGGTGACAGTTTCCTGCTCTTTGATGGGGATGATAAACATCTACATCATAGGGTTCTTCAAGGATTATAGGAGGTAATGTATGCAAAACAGAACAGTGCTTCCCCCAATAAATGTTTGCTGTAGCTGTTACTGGACTTATTGTTGTCATGGTCATCATCATCATCATCATCTTCATCACAGAAGCCCTTGGCACTGGCCCAAATGGGTCCCATTAGTTTCAAGGAATTAAGGCCTAGACATCAGTGCATTTGAAGGGCTCCCCAAGGTTGAAAACTACTGACTTAGCATGCAGAAGACACTTCATAGTGATTAGAAAATAAACAAGCAATTGAATGAAATGAAGACAACATACCACAGAAGACCTAGAGCATAGAGTGAGTCAGGAAAGAATGGGAGCCAGAGGGATCTCTTGCCAGGAAGAAGTCAGGCTCTGTAGGACATTGGCCAAAGAGTTCATGGAATCTTCTTCTCTGGGAACTTTAATTAGTGGGGCAGGTAACGTTTCATTCTTGGAAGGTTTCCACACAGATTCTAGCCTAGAGCCAAAGGAAACCCTTGATGAACTCTTGGTCCCCTTCCAGCCTTGCAATTATTTATTTCTCCTTTCTATTAGACACAAACACAGGTAGAAGAGGAGAAGGTAACTGACTCCTAGAAAACTCTGGATTAATTCCATGCAAACTCTCTTTGTACATATCTTCCTGTTCACATTTTGCCCTGCAATAGTTGGTTGACACCCAACTCAGGCCATCCTTCACCACTATGCTCAATACACATTGGACTGTAGCCCTTACCACATCCCACCTAGTCCTGGAAATTAGCATCTTACTAGTCTTTGCCCAAACACAGGAGATGTTCTGTAATCATTTGTTGAACGATGAAAATAACCCTGATGAAGCTTGTGCTAATGGCAGCTCAACAATAAGCATTGGACAGAGACTTCTGAACTCCCTACCTGTCTATTCCTCCTTTTTGTAAAGCCCACCATCTCCCACACAAAGTTTTGCATAAATTAATATGTGGTGAAAATATGTCACCTGATCATAACAAATGGCAAGGAATATTTTTAAATTATACTTAATGTTACATAGTTTTATTTTTTTCATGGATAAGATGATGATTTGGAACATTATAATAACAAACAGAAAAAAGAACCTCCTCCCCCTATTGACTTTCTGGGCCCTGGAAAAGAAAGCGAACTATTCCAAGCATTTGTTTCCTGGAGTCAATAAAGAAAATAAAGCTTTTCTTCCAGGGAGCTAAAAGCTCTTTCTTTTGTCTACTTTCTTTGGTCCTCACAGTTTCCCCTAAAAGCATGTGTGATTCTTCTCACTGAGCCACAGAGATGCTAAATGGTTTGCTCCAAAGTGAATTACAAGTCAAAATGAAGGAAGGTATGGTGGTATGCTGGTAAATGTTTAACAATGGCTCTCTGGAAACAAAAAAAGTCTGGTTTGCTGTGCTCACCAATTTCTGTGGTGTAAATATTCCCACTGTGGCTGCTTTCAAGCTATGAACTGGACATAACTGAGAACAGAGTTGGGAAGATTGGCTGCTGTGAACTGTTGACAGCTGGCCCCAGTGCACTGCTATCAGACTTCCCAACCCAGTACCACTCTCACAGATGTCCGAGGGTGGTGACTTCCACCCTCTCCACACCACCTTCATGCTAAGGACAAATAGAGTTTTTGAAGCTGTTATATTTCAAAGCACAGTTCATGTTTCTATGAAGCTCTTTGAAGGCGAGACGGCAGCCCTCTGTATTTCTGGTATTGGGTACCATGTGGCTAGTCAATAAACAACTGCTTCTAAGGATCATTCATACATATTTGTAATTTAAGATCCTTTAGAATGAAACATGTCATGCCGAAAAAAGTCCTCATTATCATGCTTACTTAGATATGTTCTGATTTACACTGCTTTGTCCCAATATACAATCTAAACTTCCCAGATTGTCATGTTGATAGGAGCCGATTTTCAGGCAACCCCAAGGAGCAAAATCTTTCCTTAAAGATGACACTGTTTCCCCAAGTGACAGCTATCACCTTGGGAAAGGCAGTCAAAGCAATGACCACGGTATTAACATGGACAAAAGTGCACAAGTCACAGTTTCCTCCAGTGCTCTTGGCAAATAGGCAGGAGTTGGAGGGCAAAGCAGTGTTAAGGTGTGATAAAACCAGGAGGGAAAACAAGAATTGGAAAAGACGAGGAACAGAAAATTGGGCAGGGGCATGACAGCAAGGGTGCTGGGGCATTTGAAAGAGTCAGAAACACAGATATGGAGAGCTAGGTGGAAACCAAGAGCCCCATTGTTAGATAGGAACTCAGAAAAGAGTTTTTAAGTTTTATTTCTTCTGCTACCAATGAGGTGCTTTTTTAAAAAAATAAAATTAGGAGAGACCACCCAGTATTTCGTCAGCTTCATAGATGTGATTTGAAAAAATCCCTGCTATTTAAGTGTGCATTCCTCACATTCCTGTTCCAAATGGATACAGAACAGACACACACTTATACTTTTGCGTGATTCCAGAAACTTCTGACTTGTTTTTCGACAGAGACTCCCAATGTCCTATGCTGTGTTCCCTTTCTTTTCAGTAGATGAAAATTAGAATAGTGGGAATGCCTTTGTGAAAAGAACAGTCCATGCAACTAGAGTAGGCACTTCCTTTTTTCCATTGCCACAAAGCAGCTAAAGCAATAACCAAGAGCAATGCATGTGGGAGATGGCAGGACAGAGCTATGTGCAGACAGACCCAGAAGCAGAGCCACCAGATAAAAAGAGACCATAACTGAAGCACAGGAAACTAGTGAAGAGATTTCTTTGGAGAGGACCACCCTTTTCTCCAGGTTGTGGGACTGGACGCCTTTCAATCCCGAGCCTCCAAAAGAGGCTTCGGGGATATGCTGAGGTTCATGAAGTACATTTCTGGCAGTTGGAAGCCGCAGTGCACTGAGTCTGACCCTCACCTGAGAAAGTTAGAGGGAGTTGGGGACAGGAGTGTGAACCCTGAGGAGTGGCTGCTGGGAGGCCAGCCAGGAGAAGACTGCTCAGCTGGGCTGAGCTGAACCCACATCCGAGAAGCTATAGGGGCAAGTGTCAGGTATATGCTTCCCCTGAGCCAGAAGTGCAAAGAGAGTGAGTGCATGTCCAGGAAAGCCATTTTGCAGGCACTGGCTGAATGCTAGGTCTCAGAATCAGTTGCAGAATCAACCTGGGTCTTGCTGGAAAGAGGGGACGAATGGGGAACACACAGGCACCTCCAAAGCCCCCATGAGAGAACAAATCTACTTTGATCATTAGGTAGGCCTATGCAGGTCTCCTCTTTAAACATTTGCTAGACCCAGATAACACAAAGCCACTCAGCCAAACAGGAACTATCCCAGCACGCCCACCTCACCCACCTCAGACCCTGAAAAAGAGCAAAACAGCAGATGTATGTAGGGGGAAGGAGAGAAGCAAGCAGAAAAGAGTAGAAAGCAACACAGTGCTTTCCTTCCACACTTGCCTTCCAGTTTGAATCAGGTCTGAGCTGCAGCGAAGAGAGGATCTAACTCAAGTTCAAACTTTGGCTGTTGCTTCACATTAGATATTCTAGTTACTAAATTGAGACCATGCTTGAATCTCATAGTGATGGAATCCTACTTGAGAACAAACAGAAAAGATGTGGCTAGCACGCTCCAGGGACATGGGAGAAAATCCGCCATCGTAGGTAGAATATTAGCCCCCCAAGAATGCATCTACCTGGAACCTGGAAGTGTGACCTTATAGGGAAAAAACGGGGGTGTTTCAGATGGAATCAAGATAAGGATCTTGATATAAGATCATCCTGGATTAGGGTGGACCCTGAGTCCAATGACAAGGAAGAAGGGAAAGAAGAGGCAAGAAGGGAAAAGAGACACAGGACCCAGGGAAGAAGGCCATGTGGACACAGAGGCAGACATCGGAGAGGTGTGTCTCCAAGCTAAGGAATGCAAATGTGCCGGGAGCCAGCAGAAGCTAAGGCAAAGGCATGGGGCAGATTGTCCCCCAGACCTCCAACCCTGCAGACACCTTGATTTCAGACTTTTGGCCTCCAGAATTATGACAGAGTAACTTTCTGTGATGTGAAGCAACAAGGTTTGTGGTCATTTGGGAGAGCAACCACAGGAAACAGATGCAACCTAACATAAATTTGAAGAGATGCTGGGAACACAAAATAAGGTCATGTTGTATCACAATCCACAGGACAAGCGTGGGCCATACACAAAGTACAGGGTTTTTTATTTTCCATGCTCTGGCTCACATGGGGCAGTAATTGAGAACTGAACCTCGGCTGTTGTCCTGCAATGCTGCTCAAGGCAGAATCCGGGGCAAACGGGCAGCATCAAGAAGGAAAGAAGCCCCTGTACCTTGGGCTGTCTTCTGATTTGCAACCCTATGGAAGGTCAAGGGCTGGAAAGTCATGACTTTTCCCCCAAAGCCCCTTTTTCTAACCTCTGGAAGCAAGCAAGTTGCTGCCCTATATCAAATTAGTGCCGATGAAGGCAGCTTCCTGCTGTCAGAATGAGCTACTTCTCTGCTGGTTCTCTGGGTCTTGCTCCATGTTCAAGACAATCAAGGTTCCCCCAGGTCTGCACTGTGGAGACATCTCCCGAAGCTTGGCTTTTGTGCTGTCTGTGGCTTCACTCCAGTTACCTACTGTTAGGTGACGGGTTTATGGAGCTAGGCCGTTAGAGAGAAAATCCACAATATTTTGCAAAATCTAAGAAATGGAAAGACTCGGGGGGTTTTAAACAGCGACAAATTGGACATGGGCCAGTCCGAAAACAGTGCCATAATCTCTCCCCCTTGACTCGATTTTGACAGAACAGGCGGTAGTTTGTTTCCCGACAGAGCCTCATTGTGTTTTTTAAAAAACGGGGGGAAAAAGGCAAAGAAAAAGACCTTATTCCATCCACATTGGTGGGCCAGGGACTTGCCTTTTGAAAGGAGCGGGGGTGGGCCTATGCCAAAGGTTGGTCGGGCCCCTGAGCACTAAACTATGTCCCTCTGTCAGATCGAGATCACCCAATCCCATTTTAATTTTGTTTGTAGAGGAGTAAAGTGAAGCACAAACTGATAAGCCAAATGACACACAGAGACAGGGAGAGGACCCATGTCACAGCCCAGGACTCTTCCGTTTCTAGGCCTGGCCCTGCTGAGTGTTTCAGGATGACCTTGAATGAATAGCCCACAGAGCCAAGAAGAGGCATTCCCATGGTGCCACAGGGTCTCCCAACTTGCTGCCAATGGTCTCCTAGCATTTGTTGAGCATCTACAGTGGGCAAGGCCTGGGGTCAGTGCTTTGCACAGTCCTCCCAACAACCCTACAGATAACGTGCACGCTAGCATCTTGTCTTAGGGTTCAGGGTACTGGGGTCGAAAGGAGGAACCATCTGGCCTCACGAAGGACAATGGCCCCAAACACTGGGGTAGCAAAGAGTAATTTACTTCTTATTGAGGTTCATCCATTCAGACATTAAAGAAGATGAATGTAGTAGTGGCCACAGTGTCCAGGAAGGGTATCTTTTCTCCCTTCGTTTTTCTAAAAGTGCCTGAGATTTGAGCACATTGGAACCTCATCATTCCCAGACTTCGTGCCTTTCTTTATTTACCTGTTTCTCGCCTTTTCACCCACCCTTCAATGCTTTTGTGCTTTGTGAAACCATTCAAGACCATCAAGACATCACTCCCCTCTGAAAGTTCGGTCCTATTCCTTGCATCTGAGCCTGTCATATGCTAGCATACGATACGTCTTGTGTTTGTGGTTATTTCAGGCTTCCTCCATATGGGTTTATGTAAATGGTGTAGCAGAAGGAACTTTGTACTCAGAAAGATTTGGGTATGAATTTTGCCCTTTTTTATTTATGAGCTCTGCAACACAGGGCATGTCTCATAGCTCCTGTGAGTTTGTTTTCCTCACCTATAAATGGGGTAATAATATAAGCCACACTGGATTCTGCAGATGATTAAGAAAAATTACAATGCAAAGAAACTTTGCACATCGCTAGCATAGAGTAGGTGCTCAAAAATGTTATTCAGGGATCCCTGGGTGGCTCAGCGGTTTGGTGCCTGCCTTTGGTCCAGGGCGCGATCCTGGAGTCGCAGGGCTCTCTGAATGGAGCCTGCTTCTCTCTCTGCCTGTGTCTCTGCCTCTCTCTCTCTCTATGTCTATCATGAATAAATAAATAATATCTTTAAAAAATGTTTTTCAGTAACAATGGATGTACATCAGAGGGTGGTTTCACAACACTTTGAAAATTGCAAAAACAACAAGAAAACATGGTAATAAAAATCATTTCAGGGCCAGACTCACATGAGACATCAGCAGAAGAGTAAAATGGTCAGGGCAAAGAAGATTCAACTCATTTAAAGTATTTGTGAGATCATGTAGCCCATGGAGAGTCATCGTGGGCAGGCACGATGGGAAAGGCATGGGAAAGGCACAGAAAACCTGGATCCTCATTCTGGGATGTGAAGATGAGAAGGATGAGACTGGCTTTGCTGGAAGCCTCACTGCTGGGACAGGTCTGAACAGATAACCCTATCCAACCCACTCAATTTGTAAGAAAGGACACACTGGGATTCAGGAAGCTGACTCGTTAATGTTGCCCTGCAATCATCATGAAAGCCAGCACTGAGCCTGGGATCCCAGCCCAGCTCTGTCTTCACTGCTCCCAGACATGCTTCCAGGTCCCTTCTTGCAACCCATGGCTCTCTGAGGTCCATGAAACCCTAGCCATGCATCCATGCCTACTATTTCCCAGCTTCTCTCTGATCACCGCTGCAAGGATATAGACAGATATTGCCCATTGTCAGCCTGGATCCTTAAAAACAAACAAACGAACCACTATACAAAAGGTGTTATGGATGATTTGTCTTCCCTCCCAAATTCGTATGTTGACATCCTAACCCCCAATGTAATGGTATTAGGAGGTAGGACCTTTGGAAGTGATTAGGTCATGTTATGTAAATAAGATTAGTGTCCGCAGAAGGGGATGAAGAGGCCAGAGCTCTCCTTCAGCCTTGGGAGGACATAGCGAGAAGGTGGCTGTCTACAGATAGAAGGGGCTCTCACCAGTCATCAGACCTGTCAGCACCTTGATCTCAAAGCCTCCAGCCTCCAGAACTGTGAGAAATAAATTTCTGTTTTTCATGAGCCACCCCCCGTGTATGCTAGTTCATTACAGCAGCCTGAACTAAGACAGGTGGACATAGGAATTTAGTTAAGGTAATTCTCAATTATGGTTACAAATGCTAAACCATTACAAGGCTGTATGAAGAAAGAAATGGTAGATAACATAAGAGAAGTTTAAAAATAGTCTTTATGTGTGAAGAGCTTAGAACAGACCCTGCCACACAGCAAGTTACCAATGTAATGTTAGTAATAATCACAATAACCATAATCACAGCAATCCTTCTCTTCATTGTCACCACCACCCACTTTATCACCACCACCCTCCTCATCACCACCTCCCATCCCAGAACGGAATATTGTATATAATACTATTTTTCAAAGCTAAGTCAGAATCCATTAGAGTTCATGAAATCAAATTACGGAGTCAAGACCAGCACCTTGAAAACAAAATGGAATAGAACAAATAAAAGTGGAATAGAAAGTTATCAAAATGCATTTCATATAATGATTAGTTTCATGAACTTTTTTTTTTTCATATATGCATGCATTCATTCATGTACTGGATCACATGTAAAATATGTTTACAACTAAGTCATGGTCAAAATGGCTTGAAAAACAATGCTAGGCAAAGTGCTAGTGCCAGAAAGACCCAGACCCTGGAAGGGCATGATGTTGCCTCAGACAGTGTCTGTTCCCTCCTGGCTGAGGAGCTTGTCCTGAGGCAACTCCTCTCATCGTCTGGACTGAGCTCTGCCTTCTGGAGGAATAGATCACGGAGCGAATCCTTCTCCCCCCGGACAGACCTTAGGCCCTTCCAATTCTTCTCTCTCCCAAGCCAAGTGCCTTTCCTTCTTTCACATTCTCTTCCTCTGATGGCATTTCTGGACCCCAATCTCCTGTTCAGGTGTCACCAGGGTCACTACTGTTTTTTAATATCCCTTCAGCATCTTTTTGCAAAGTAGTCTCACAAATAAGAATCATAAAGTCTATAGTATTTTTCACCCCTCCTACTTGTCAGACCCTGTACAAGTTGCTTTACATATTCTATCAGCCTGCATCCTTTAGTGCCAGCGACAGAAAGACAAATCAAAATGGCTTAAGCAAAGACAATATTTGCTCATGTGACTGAAAACTCAAGAGATTCAGGTGTAGTAAGATGCAAAGAAAGTGATTATAACTTTGCTTCCTTCATCCCATGCCATCTCTGCTTGGCTTTATGCTGACCTCCCTCACAGGCCAACTTTCCACATAGTGCCAGCAGCCCAGGACCAACACCTATCTCCTCTAGCAGACAAGGAGAGGGGCTTCTCTTTCCCAAGAGCTACAGGTGAAGCCCCAGTTACAGTTCTCATTGACTTGCTTGGGTTACTATGGGGTCAATTCAATGGATCATTCCTAGGCCGAGCTTAGGCTCGGAAGGTGTTCAGAAGAAAACCGAGAAGAAGGAAGTTGTTGCCAAGAATGGGGGAATGAATGTGGAGACACAAAAGAGCCACCTACCAGGGTCCTCACAATTCTACAAGCAAGATGTTATTTTTACGTGTGGAAATGAAGGTCAGGGTGGTTCCGTGATTTGACTAAGATCTCCTGCCAAGAGGTAACAGAACTGGGACTCTCGCCTGAATTCCCAATTCTTGTTCTTCACTCTCCACCATGCTTCTCTGGCCACACTGATGTCAGTTCTGGCCAATGGACTACCAGTTCTCTTCATCCCCACTCCCCAACCCAAATGTGCAGGGAGAGCTGCAGCTTCCCTTGGGCCCAGGGCTGGTCCGTCTCATGCCTTCAGTCAATGAAAATCTGGACCCTGGATTTCAGTCAAGCTCTTCCAGTCTATACCTCTCTCGATTAATTATCTTCTGAAGATAAATTGATAAATCTACATTCATCCTTCTGTAATTAAAAAAATATGTTTACAGATATTGATAAATACAGTGATATCATTGAGCTTTACACAGATCCACAGAGAGGAAGCCTAATGTTCTCTGTTTTACAAAAGACCTTATGTGTGATTCAGAGAGATTAAGTGACTTGAGTGATTTGTCAAAGCTAGACAGGCCTAATTAATGTAGACCTAATTAATGACAGAGGCAGAGTTCCAATCCAGCTACTCACATAATTTCCAATGTTTAATACCTGCCATTGTCCTGGACCATTGAGAATTTTATGATCTTCATTTTCCTCACCCACATTTCACCAGCCCTCTCTCCTAGATGCTTGCCATTACTAGTGTAATAACTCTGCCTTTTGTATCTTGACCTAAATCTGAGGTCAACAAACCATGGGTCAGAAATCCAACTCACTGGACTGGCCCATTGCCTGTTCTTATAAATAAAGTTTTATTGGAACATAGCTATGCACAATCATTTATTATCTTGTATGGTTACTTTTATGCTATATTGCTAGAACTGAGCAGTTGTGAGAGAGACCTAATGGTCTGCAAAGCCTAAAATATTTATAATCTGGCCCTTGACAGGAAAGGTTTTCTTTTTCTTTTCTTTTATTTAATTTTATTTATTTATTTGAAAGAGAGAGAGAGCAAGGGAGAGAGAGAGCATGAGCAGGAGGAGGGGCAGAGGGAAAAAAAGAAGCAGACCCCCACAGAGCAGGGAGCTCTGGCACAAGGCTCTATCCCAGGACTCTGGGATCATAACATGAGCCAATGGCAGACATTTAACTGAGCCACTCAGGAGCCCCCAGAAAAGTTTTTCTAATCAAAGTCACTGATGAAAAAGCTGAACTGTGCCTAGCCAAAGATCTGCTCAGCTGCCTAGCACTGGAAATCTCCCCCAGGGGCCAGTGATTAGCACTCCTTATACTCAGTCTTGTCCAGAGATAGGACAAGAACCGTTTACTGATGTGAGCCAGTTGAAGCAAAATGGCAACCCCAGATAAAACAATCCTGTTAATCCATTCAATAGTGTGTTTTCCATTAACATAAGCCAAATGACCCTGAACAGCATTTCCAAATGTCTATCACCTTCTTTCTTTTTGGAAGACATTTATTTCCTCCATTCTGCAAATCTCTTACTTTGGAGGCTGACTGCCATGTGTGTTCACACAACAAATACTCTGTCCCTACCCCTGGGCTCTTTGTTGGGCATCATCCAGAGCAGATCTCAAGGGTGAAGTCACAGCACAGTGGCCTCACAGTGATCTGTGAAGTGTCTACAATTAACTTCTTATTAAGGATAGCTAAATCCTGAGTCCTGACTATTAAAACAAACAAATAAACAAAAATCATAGCCAGTTCAAATGCAAACGAAAACGTGACCTAGCCCATAGAAACAGTTGAAGACTGCAGACCATGAGTTAAATCAAATCTGCCTCAGTTTAAATCCCAACTCCACAGCTTTCTACTTCCATAGCTTTGGGCAAATTACTTAACTGTCTCTATGCCACAACATCCTCACTGTAAAATGGGAATAATAATAGGTCTTATCCCAAAAAGGTTTCTGCGGAGATTAAATTAGTTACAATAGGAGTTTCCCCTATAAGAGAACATTCAACATATTGTAAGGGCTGTATGTAGATTTAGCTTTCGTTACTTACTGAGTGTTTATAATATGCAGCTGTATGCTAAGAGCTCTGCATGGATGGTCTTGAACCTGTAGCCCTGCCTCTGTCACCTGATTTATGAGACACTTCCACATGAGAAAGAAGGAATTCGTTACAGCTGGTGTGTGGGGAACTGCACGGCACCCACAGCCTGTGTTATCTATACCACATTCAGAAATAGATCTTTAACCGGATGATATCATTACTCAAATGCTTGGAAAATTTATTTTTAAAATACCACATACACAGAAACAAGAGCTTAGAGCTTAAACCCAATTTTCTTAACTTCCTCTTAAAAATTTTGGAGGAGGGCTTATTAAAATCACAGATATATCCCGGAGAGTATATCAACCATGTGAACATCATCTGTCAAGCGTATCTTGCAAGGAAAATTCTTGCAAATCTCTATTCTGGGGTACTTAGAAACACATTCCCTTTCAGCCCGTCATGAGTTCCTTCATCTGTAAAAAGGCTCCCAAGTTCATTGTGAAGAAGAAATGAGATTCTCCAGGTAAAACCTGCTTCACGCAGCCCCTGGCTACTGACACACGGGCTATCGTCACCCACCAGAAATCTCAGCTCACCTGCCACTGTCCCATCAGTTGTAGGCTTCCTCAGCAGCCTGAGACTAAGCACATTCCCATCCCTGGAGCTCAGCCAGTCCCACCAGAAAAGGAAATAAACCTACAATTAGAACTCTGGGCTTACAGCATGCAAACGGATGAGCATTCCATGCCAACACTGTCTGGGAACTCAGAAGGCCAGAATCCCAGACTCTTGAGTTGGACGGGCCTGGTGGATGAATCATGGAGTTCAACATCTCCCTCACTATAGGCTGCATCCATGCCACTGAGAACCACGTAGGAGCTCAGGGGACATACGTAGCAAAGCACAAAGATGCTACCACATTCCCTAAACCATCTGTATAGAACCCCTCCACAGCAGTAGGGTGATTGGGACTGTAATTCAATTACACACACCAGGTTCAAGAAATAATAGTTGTTTTCTGCATGGCACAAAAGTGGGCTGCAGCTGGCTGGCCCTTGTTTTAACGATTCACCATTTTCTTAGTTTGAGCAGGAAAAATGCTGCCTGGGGTCCCTGGATGAAGTTTACAGAGCCACCTCCCAGCTCCCTGGCCAAGATCATGGAAAAAAACAAGACTCTGGTGACACAGCCCACCTGATAGCGACATCAGCAACCATGACCATTTACTAAACACTTACTGGGTACCTTAGAGATATTTCTTCCTTCATCAGTCAGAGATAGCCCCTCTGAGGAAGGTACTATTATTATCCCCATTTTTATGGCTGAGAAAACCAAGGCCCAGAGACGTTAACCAACTAGCTTGGGGTCACACAGCTCATGAGTATCAGAAATCTATGAGAAGCCAATTCAGTTTGGTTCAAATACTATAAACCTAATCCCTAACATTAATGGCTCTCAGGATAAACATGCGTCCAATAAGACATTCTCTGGCCAGGTCAGAAAAGGAGGTGAATACAATGGGGGAAATGTCCAGGGAGTGGAAGGGGGAGCCCTGCTGGAAGCTGGGTTGTGGTGCCTGAGCCCTGGGCTCACTACCAGAGAGGCAAGAGTTAAAGTAATGGAACTGTGCCCTTGTTTACTTGTGTTCTAGTTTCTTTTTTCAACTATACTACTGGGAAGGACTACAAGACTTTCCCGCTCCTTATTAAAAACAGAAAATCTGTTTATGCAGCAGCTACAGCACGACGGCAGATAGATATATTACAGGCAAAAGGGAACCAAGCTATGGGCCGGACAGCATCAAAGCAGAAGGAGCTTGGCATCAGCCTGTCAACAGACCTGAGGATCTCTAATTAAATATTCAACCTCTCTCGAGGGTCAGGAAAATGAGAAACAATGGCAATTCTCATACCCCAGAGTGACAGAGAGGCAATGTTCCTTCAAGGAAAGAAAAGAACTACTGCCTCCCTCCTGCCCTCCCTGCTCCCCTCCTTCTTCCCTCCCTCCCTCCCTCCCTCCCTCCCTCCCTCCCTTCCTTCCTTCCTTCCTTCCTTCCTTCCTTCCTTCCTTCCTTCCATCCCCAACTTATCATCAAAGATTCTGGTTTGTGACCAAGGGGTTTGGGATTCCAAAGGAAACAGGTTATTACCATTCTTTTCCTTTTCAGCAAAAAAGGCATTGGATCTGCCTCATAGGAAATACTTTCACCCAAAATCTATAAATACCAAGTTTTTATTTGATGAGATCTGCTGAAAACACCAGTCCAATTTCTTACCTTTAAGAGTTTCTCAGTCCCCAGAGCGTCAGCACACACAGATTCCACTAAGAGACTGTGTTGAAAACACTTGTGGATACTTAATAATTGTTGAGTGAATACATGAATACTAGAAGTAGGAGAACTCCCAAATCCAGGTTATTCCTACAGCTCTAGTGTTGGATCTTGGAGCTGGGATTATGTGTCACCTTTAAAATAAGTACCAAGGGAAAGGTTCTCACAACCTGCGTCTTGCCACACATACCCTCTGTTTAAGGATACATTTTAGCAAGCTCTGAAAATTGTTCCATTGGCTTTTTGGAACCATCAGATTCTTGCAGAGGGTTTGGGTTTCCTTACTCTGCTGAGTGCTCTTTCTCTTTGCTGTTATTATAATAAGTAAGTCCTGGGGTGAGTGACTTACTCCATGCAACATCTGGCAATGCCTGGACACGCTTTTGGTTGCTGAGGTGGTGGAGTATAATTGGCATCTAATTGGGGGGAGGCCAGGGATGCTGCTGAACATCCTACAATGCCTAGGACAGCCCGTTCCCCTCAACCCTGAAACATAAAATCACTCAACCCAGAATGCTGTGGTGCTGAGGTTAAGAAACTGGATTACCCTGGCAAGAGGGTCTCCTAGAAAAGGAGGTGAGCTGTGCATATCATGATGAGAACGTCTCTCCCTTTTTTGCATTTCTTCCTTACTTTCATAATGCCCATTAAATTCATGGGATATCTGTACCCAGAGTGCAGAGTCCCTAGGGAAATTAGAGCAAAGATCAATAATAATAATAACAGTAACTACTCACATTTGTATATTGCTTTACTGTTTACCAAGTACTCTCTCAACATTAACTCAACTGGAGTTACGCTGGGGAAGGAAGTTGGAAAGATTTCCCTAAGAATATTTCCCATTTTATGTGTTTCCAGAATTAACGGTTTAAAACAAATTAGAAATAGATTAAACGAAGTACCTTTGGTCAAACAGAAAAGCAATTACATGATAGGAAATTGTAATAATCCATCACAGGCATCTGCTTTCCGCATCCCAATGCTGGCTGCAGTTTCTGCCAGCCTCTGCCGCTGAATGCACAACTACAGGTAGACTGCTCTTCCGTCTCCTTTGAGACGCCCAGGTAAGAGCAGTCACCATGGCAGAGGTGATAGAAGAGGGGATGTAACTTTTCTCAGTGGCAATTCCTGAATCGCCTGAAGCACCTGTCTTCTGCTGCATACCCACATACCACATACTGGGCTGGACTGGGCCGGGGGTGGATACCTATGTGCTGTCATTTCATTCCTGAGCACCGTATTTTCACAAGGTAAGAAGTGTCACTCACATATATTTGGTAAATAAACTGAGAAGTTTGACAACTGCTCAGAGCACACAAGAAAGCAAGCCTGGGAGCCAGGATTTGCACCTTTGTCTGTCTGCCCTCCACCTTTGCATGTATTATCTAGTACATCACTTGGGATTGGCAAATACTTGGAACCTAGTCCACAGAGGAACTGAATCAGGATTTGTTGCTACTGCCATTTTCCCAGGGAAAAATCAAGAAGGAAGGAAAATAGCATCTATTTAAGGCATATACACACCCCTCCTCCCTTCTTTGGTGAACTCTTTGTCAGTGGTAAAGGAGTAGCATATGGCTTCTATTCTTACTCAGTACTATGATACCAAAATATCTGATTTATTAGCCACCAATCTGAAAATGAATCTCTCACTGCTCTCATGTTTACATATATGGAAACTCAACAAACAATGGGGTATTCTGGTTACTAACTGTCTGTAATTCTAAATATTATCACTGTACTTCCTCTGTCACTTGGATATACTTACTTTTTAAACTTTTATTTTGAAATAATTGTAGGTTCTGTTGTAAGAAATAATAGAGACATCTCAAATATTTTTCACTCAGTTTTCCCCAATGGTATCATCTAGCATAACTCTACTACAATATGACAACCAGAGAACTATGGCTGGCACTGACACAGTAGCCCCACCTTGCTCAGATCTCATCACTTTTATATACACTCATGTGTGTGTGTCCGTGTATTTTCATGTTTAGTTTTATGGAATTTTATCACATGTACACTTATTTTGTTCCACGGCATAAGTAACTCTGTATAACTTCAATACAAATCAATAGCACAGAACAATGATGAGGTACATTTCTTTTTTAAAAAATATTTTATTTATTTATTCATGAAAGACACACACACACAGAGGGGAGAGAGAGAGAGAGAGAGAGAGAGAGGCATAGACAAAAGCAGAGGGATAGGCAGGCTCCATGCCAGGAGCCTGATGTGGGACTCGATCCCGGGACTCCAGGATCATGCCGAGCCGAAGGCAAGCGCTAAACCGCTGAGCCACCCAGGGATCCCCATGAGGTACATTTCTAATGCAGAGAGAGTAGTTCAATTGGTTCATTGAAGACATTCTCTGTGCCACTGTGCCAGTTACTTTTATAAGAAAAAATACTAGACGTGGGGCTCCTGGGTGGCTCAGTAAGTGAAGCATCTGACTTGTGATTTGGGCTCAGGTCATAGTCTCATGGTTCTGGGATGGAGCTCCAAATTATGCTCCATGTTCAACAAGGAGTCTGCTTGAGATTCTCTCTCTCTCTCCTCCAGTGCCCCCCCACTCATGTACTATCTCCCTCTCTCTCTAAAATAATTTTTTTATAAAAAATACTAGATATGAAGAGAAAGAAAACATGGAACTTGTCGTCTCCTGAGAGAGGAAGAAACATAGATAATCACAGGACCTGATGAATGCAAAATGAAAGAAGCCTTTCAATTAGTTGCAAAAATAATCAAGATGAATAAATTATATATGTTGGTGGGTTATTATACTGGCCTTGATCCCAAAGTTACTTAGACCTTTAACACTATACATGTCTTAATATATTGCAAGCGTTCATGCAACATATGTTTAATATTTTAAAATATTAGCTCTAATGATCTATCAATATGGTGTCTGTGTATCTTTTCCCATTGCAACAATTCAATTCAATATGTTGAAACATAAAAATAAATCAACTCCAGATTTGATTTATTCATGCATAGACTTCCCCATTTCTTTATCATAAGATTATTTAGAATTCCATAAAATACATATATCTGTCTGCGCTTCATTAAACAAAGATGGTTGTCAGATGAGAAGGGAATATTTGGCATATTGACAAGTGCTCTTTAAGCATTTATAAATAATGGCAAGAAAAACAGTATTTCATACTCACATGAAAGCCTCTTTTGGGAGAAGCCAGACGAAAAGTGTTTTATAACTGAGTTAACATCATGTCTGCATACCTGACACACTCAGCTTCCCATCATGGGGTGTGTATCTGCATGCTTAACGAGGTGTGTTTTTATGTTAAATTGCCTCACCTACCACCAAATCCAAATGTACTTTTTTCTTTGTTACTACAGTTAGTCCACTCTCTCTTGGAGTCTGTTCCCAATTTAGTGTTCAAGAGGCATGGGAAATCCTGGGAGATGTTGTCATAAGGGGATAAGACAGGACTGCAGGACATTTCACATCTTTTCCACTTTGTCCTCATTACTGATAGAGGGTGGAGAGCTAATCTAGGGGTGTTTTAACTAGGAGGGATCTAAGGTACCCAAAGGCACAGCCTCTGGAAGGGGTTGCATCACACATTGGTGACCTGGCTGGAATTAGAGCCTGTACTCCTACGGTTCCTGCCTTATACAAGGCATAGTGATAAGTACTGTGGGGGACTTTAAAGAGAAAAAAAAAATCTATCAATCAGAAAGCATTATTACCACCTATGGCATATCTAGCACAGTGCTAGTTTCCAAAGATACAACCAGCTCTAAGACATCATCTCTGCCTTGGAGAAGTATACAGTGTACATACGAAGCCAGAAACTAGAAACATTTCAAAGGTATATAAGAATGACATAATATTTGATTTTTAAAAAACATATGGTCTAAGCTATAAACTGTAACAACAGCAAGAAGAACAGAGTAAGGAGGTGGAGTGTGCACCTAGAGTTGTCCGGGGGTAGTGCCAAGTGCCAGAAGAGGCCAAAACAAAGATCCTACCTTTCAGAATTTGAATCAGACAAGCTGAATTTTATTTTTTGGCCCCTAATTTATTAACAATGAGTTTGAGAAAGTTCCTTAACCTCTCTGAGACTCAGTTTCATCTGTAAGTGGGGATAGGATAGTACCTACATGATAGGGTTGTATTGTGGTCTGAGTGTGTTAATACCTGTGAGGCAATTAACATAGTCACTAAGTTCTGGAGGAAGACAGGTATGGGAGTGGGCGAGAAAGAAGAGAAACAGGATAGAAGAAGAACAAAAGGATAAACCATGTTCAAAGGTAACCTGAAGCCAGGCAGAAGAATTGAGCTTCTTCCCCAAGCTGCAAAAGGTCTCCTGAGTTAACCTAACTGAACCAAAATAAATAAATGTACGTGCATAAAACAGGCGAACAAATTAAACATTCACAGCCAACAAAACAGAATGGAGAAAAGCACTGAAGTATGTGGGTAAGGATCACAAAAGATAAACGGGGAGGAGGATGGCTGAATTGGATGAGAGCGATGACCAACGCTGAGAGATAACTGGAGAGAGAACGAGGTTGAACACCAACATCACCCAACTTCAAAACTTCAACTCAGCAACACAGCTAAACTAGTCCCTATGAGACAAGACCCAGCCTCGGGAAAGTTCTGATAGCTTACTTAATCTGAGGTTCTATTTGACTCCATATACTTCCAAAACATGTTTTGTTTTTAGACCAAATATCCTCTTCCATATAATTAGGATGTTCATAGTTTATTACCCAAACTGGGAGGATTTTGTTCTGACAAATGTTAAACCAAATAAAATGTCAGGAAAATGGGGATAAATTGGAACTGTCAAGCCAAACCAGAACATGTGCTTGAATTGCATACAACCCACAAAAATAATATTAAATTTCTGTTTTCAGTCTATTCTAGAAGCACTAGGAAATGGCTGGACATATTTTACCATGTTTGGGGGGTATATTTGGAACTGTCTGAATTAGAATATGGATCTCTGAAAGTTTATATAAGGGACCTGGAAAATACCTCGTAGATGTAGACAGACATTTCCACCAGCATCTGAAATGATTATGAGAGCTTCTGGGAACTTCCATGTAGGAGAGATAAGCCATTGTATTAGGACCAGCAGTGAATAGAGAATGCAAACAGTGTTTTCAGAGCTCAGCCCCAAATCAGAAGTCCCTAGGCAGGATGGCCAAGCCAGCCAAACAATGGTACCCAGAGACCCAGTGAGTCACTTCTTGGTTCTGTAGCTCTATGGGGCGTATTAAGGATGAACTGTTATGACATTCATCTTCTCAATAGCAACACAGCAAAGGTCAACTCAAGAGTTAACATGTGTTGAGCAATTATTTTGTGCCAGGCCCCCTGGTAGATTTTCTTTTTTAATAACTGTACTGAAGTGTAATTGACATACAACACACTGAACACATTATTGATTTGGAGGTGTTCTTATTTTCATTTGGTCACAAGGTATCCAATCTACATGTGCCACAAACATAGAGTGTGGAAAATATAATGTTGGGCATTGGTGGGGTCTGGGAGGCACCTTGCCCTGGGCTTCAGGTCTCTAAATGGAGTGAACTAGAGCAGTGCCCTGGGCCTCTCTTGGGACCTTTCCACACACTCTCTCTCTCAGAAAATGTGGAATGGACTATTTGGTAAGTTCTGGAAGTTACTGAGAAAATCCAGCTTGGCCTCATCCTATCCTTTCTATGGGACAGATGTACAGAAAGGATTCAGTCTCAGCTCCTCTGTGCTTTTCAGGGCAGGACCTGGAAGGAAGATAGATGCAAGGATTATGGGTTGTTAGCACTGCCCATTCATGGTGAATAAATGTGTCTTCTCTGGGGTCCCCTATAGGAAAGCCCCCTTGATTCAGGGGCTAAAGATCCATTTTCTAATGCAGCCTTTGTCTTTATAGAAATAGTTTTTTATATTTTTATCTGTTTGTATTTTCTTTTATTTTTAAACAAGTATAGGGACGGGGGGTCCTATTGCTAGGCTTTCTCAACAGTAGAAAACACGAAAAATACAAAGCACAATCTCTGATCTGATTGCCAGGTTGTAGAAACAAAATATATATTTATATAAAAACACATATATAAATACATCTGCACAAATTAAGAAAGTTGACAAGATCTTAAATACAAAAGCCCATCTTCTCAACACCTTGTAATAATGTAAGTTGTACTAAGGTGATTGTCTTAAGCTTAAGATCTCATCCTTTTCATTCATATGATCAAGAACTGAAAGGCAATGCAAAAAATAAAAAAAAATTTTAGTAGAGTGACCATGGATGAATGGTACTTCTAATTATCGATGCTATGAAATTTTGGGTAGTAAAGAAAAGGAATAACCAAGAGTGAGGGAAGGAAGAAAGGAGGGAAGAAAAGAACAGAAGGAAGAGGAAGGAAGGGGAACTTTTCGAGGACAGATGGCAATAAAAGCAATCACAATAATAATGATAAGCGCTAATGTCTGCCAAGCATTTACTGCGGGCCAGGCACTAGTCTTCCACCTTCATGAACACCTTTCATCCTCACAGCAACAAGATAGACACTCTTGTTTCTCATGCCCATTTCAAAGATGAGGAACATGTGGCAAACAGAAGTCAGATGACTTGTTTGCAGTCACGGGACCAGTAAGGGGCAGGACAGGATGTGGGTGCCCATGAGCTGCCTTCAGGCCATGTTGCTCCTAACCTTTAAGCTCTATGGCCACTGATGATGGGTCACTGAGAGAAAGTGGGGAGGAAATGGGTGAAGGAGGGGCAGAAGAGTGTTCCAGAAGGAGGAGCTAATGTGAATTAAGGGTCAGAGGAGGGCAGCCAAAGGACCTTCTGCAGGACACCTGCCAGCCAGCCTGATGGGAGTAGAGGTCTGTGCTGGGAGAGAGGACACAGATCATCCTTGTTCTGCTTGGAATATTTTTCTCTTTCTTTTTCCTTCTCCTCAATCAAAGCTAATTTCAACTTCCACCTCCCTCTAGACTCTGACATGGAAGCTGAGAAATGCCATCTGCTCCTGTCTTAGCTTTCTTTTACCAACTGCATTTAAAGACCACCTCTGGGAATGGGTACCAGTACTTGTCTTCTTAAAATGTACTATGTGAGTGATTTAAATAACCACCATTTATGGGATCCTTACAATACACAGAGAACTGCCCTAAGGACTTACTCCATTTACTGCATAGGAAGTTCACCCAGGAAGACACTGTCCCTAGTTTAGGGATAGGAAATTGAGGCTCAAGAAAGTTAAGTAGCATGCCCCATGCCACAGAGCGAGTAAGTAGAGAAACAGGGCTTTGAATAGCCAAACTGTGGAAGGATCCTCGGTGTCCATCGAAAGATGAATGGATAAAGAAGATGTGGTCTATGTATACAATGGAATATTCCTCAGCCATTAGAAATGACAAATACCCACCATTTGCTTCAATGTGGATGGAACTGGAGGGTATTATGTGCAGTGATGCCAGTCAATCGGAGAAGGACAAACATTATATGGTCTCATTCATTTGGGTAATATAAAAATAATGAAAGGGAATAAAGGGGAAAGGAGAGAAAATGAGTGGGAATTATCAGTGAGGGTGACAAAACATGAGAGACTCCTAACTCTGGGAAACAAACAAGGGGTGATGGAAAGGGAGGTGGGCAGGGGGTGGGGGTGACTATTGATGGGCACTGAGGGGGCATTTGACCGGCTGAGCACTGGATGTTATACTATATGTTGGCATATCGAACTCCAATAAAAAAATATATACAAAAAAAAAACAAAAAAAAAACAGGGCTTTGATTCCTGTCCTATCCTGCCTCAAAACCATGCTCTTACCCATTGCTGCACACTTAACCTTTTTCTACCTTTTCAATAAGTGGCAGAGCATATAGAATGGAGGGAGGACAAATGCAAATGAAAACAAAAGAAAAACAAAGAACCTTTATGCAATCCAACATATCCACACCCTCCCTAGTTTACTGTTTAGAATCCACAGCCCCCAGTGCTTACACAACTAACAAAAGGCAGAAACATCCACACCCAATTGACATAATCATAAACTCGGGAATTTACCATTCAGAGAAAAAGCCACAAGGAAATAGAATGGTGGTAGGCACAATTCTAGGATTGCACTGGAGGATCCTGGCTCCTGGTTATTCAATACAATAGCAATCTCAGTGCCCCTGCAAAAGGGTTTTGCAGATGTCATTGAAGTCCCAAATCAATTGCCCTAAAATGTGATTATCCAAGGGGTTTAATCCAATCACGTGAGCTCTTTAAAAGCAGAGAATTTTCTCTGGCTGGTCATAGAAGAGGAAGTCAGAAACATTCAAAGTGGGAGAAGGACTTGAGATGCAGGAGAGGATGACATGGAGAGGATGCAAGATCCCTGGGAGCTGAGAGCTCTTCTTGGCCAACAGCAAGCAAGAAAAGGGGCACCTTAGTCCTACAACCACAGAAACTGAATTCTTCTAACAGCCTGAATGAGCTTGGGGCCCAACATAGTTGATACCTTGACTTGGGCCCTGAAGAGCATAACCCAGGCCCATCTGGACGTCCAACTTACAAAACCTAGATTATAAATGAGTGTTATATTACACCATTAAGGTTGTTGTAATCTGTTAAACAGCAATAAAAATGAATGTAAGAACTTCACTGTGAGAGTGTGAATTATTGAAACACACTCTATTTCTCATTTTAATAAAATGTATGCATCCCCGTTCTGCAAACTTAAGAGCTGGGGAAATCTTTTATACTTTCAGCGGCATTAAGTTTAACCATCCGGAGACATAGGAGATGGGAGCCTATTTATAAATGAAGATTTACAATAATATGCAGAACTGCCTGATTTTCCAGGCGAGTATGTACCTTTTTAAAAAAGTTTTAATGTCATTTTGAACATTGCTCATCAACATGTTTATTTTATATAGACGGAGAGAAGACAATTGTGCAAGATAGTTGACAGGATCTGAGTCTTAAATAAGAAAAAGTGTGTGCTCCCGCATTGTTATGTTTTTAATCTGCCAGAAAAAAAGCAAAGCCTGAGAAACAAGTCAAAAAGGAACCAGATTATAGAAAAAGATCATAGTTTAGATTCTGCTAGTCCTGAAAAGCAGGTTATTTTGTTTTTCTGCGGAGGAGAGTAAGAGCTAGAGAAATAAGTACAATAATACCCAACAAAAGAAGAGAAGAACCAGGCTCTGCCAAGGGGCTTTCCCCTTCATTTGCCCACTGACCATTGAGCATCACCACAAGATGGCTAAGAGGACAATCAGTGTTATTTTATAAAGCACTTACAATAATGAAAGTATCGGTAGATACCCAGGGAATGTTCATTCTTACCCCTCTGGACTACCCATCATAGGAGCACCACTTCTCTGCTCCTGCGATGGGTTCTCTGCTCCTAACGTTTCCTTCCTGTGACACCAGATCAATTAATTTAAGACCCTTGGCATGCTCAGTTACATGCTTCCCTTCCTCCTTCAAGAAGTCAGCTCTTCTTCCAAAATCCAATTCAGCTCCATAGAAGGAGGTTTACTGAAAAACAGCTTTGCCTGCACTCCGTTCTAGGATTCAGAATGAGGAGCTTTCGTACCACATCCTCCAATCTGGCTTTCAACAGTAAGGTAATATTTCAGTCTAATTTTCAATGCTCTGTTCTATTTTTCTACATGTTTAGAACCAACATGGGAAACGGAGTTCTAATTATCGGGATTTCTATCCTGAGCTCCCAACATTTCTAAGAAACTATAACTCATCTCTGTTTTATTTTGAAGTACATGATTGGGCTACCAAAAGCAGAGTCTCTGATTCTAAGACATGTCACTTGGTGAATATTCCTTCTTATTTACAAATCTCTCTGACATATTACATTAAGTAGTTTTTCCACCTGACAACTCCCCCAAACTAGGAGTATTTTATCCCAGAAATAAATGAGAAGTAAACTTAATTGTGCATATGAGATTTAGAAGATAATAATATAGCACCCTATACAATCCATTACAAAACAAGTAAATGTATTTATCTCCAAATATATTTCTGTTTTGGAAAATCCCACTTGGAGGTAACTGTACAGCTGGAAGCTGTCACATAGGCCTACTTCCTGTCTTAATACTAATATTATGTTTTACCCATTCCCAGAGCTAACATAATTTCAAGTATAAACTAAAATAGACTTTAAATGGTACTACTAATATTAAAAAAAGAGAACCTAAACTAAATTTAATTTGTGGGGGGAGGGAGATTAGGATGCCTGAGATCTAGATCCAGTGTTGCCAGTGATTAGCAATGGGACCTTGATCATATTGCTAGACATCACTTATAAACTTTAGTTAACTATCTGTAAAAGAATTTGTTGGACTGTGATTTCCAAAGTTCCTTCCAGCTCTAAAATTGTGTCCTTCCTTAGAGCCTATTAACCAAGAACATAGGAGTAGAACTTATCAGAAAGGTGGGGAAGTGTCTGTCCAGAAGGGGGTTAGCTTCTGTGGTGAGTACCATGGTCACTGGAAATTGTTCACACTAGGGAGGTGCCATGATAGAAAAAAACAAAATTATGGATTAGAGTATTAAAGTAATACTAGCTGCTGTGGCAGAAAAACCCCCAAGTCTCAGTGGTTTAGCACAACAAAAATTTGTTTCTGGTTTACTGACTCTCTGATGGGAAGGTTCAGCAGTGACTTGAGGACCCCAACTCCTTCTGTCTTGTGGCTCCCTCACCCTAAGGGTTTCTAATCCTTCAATTCCATCCAGTATGGAAACACAGAGTGAAGAAGGCACTCCTTCATAACTACTCAACTAGAAAGAAACACACATCACTTCTGTCACAATCCACTGGCAGTAATCAGTCATAAGACCTTGTCTTGATATAAAAGGTCAAAAAAGAGGGTATGGAATTCTGGTTCCTGGCTGGGCATCCACTTAACAACAGTAACTTCCACTTCCCTCTGTGGAAAATGGCAGTCAGTCTTTGGAGAGCAAGAGCCACATTTCCCCCAGTTAATGTGATGTGCTCCTCACAGATATGAACTTCCTATTTTCTATGGCAACTTCCACATTAGCAACCGATTTCTGCTTTATCTGGTTTTAATTATGTGACATAAGGGTGCCAAGTAAAACAGCACCATTCATGACTACGGTCAGGCTAAAGTCAGCTGAAATCTAGCGTATGTTTTGCTTCTTTTTGTTTTTAATGTATGTAAGCAGAAATACATGCCAGATGACTATAAGAAGAAACGTGACAGCAGCTACTTCAGCCCAACTGTAATAAGAATGAACACATGAAGAATGGCTGGATTCAGGTAGACTTGAACTCATCAAGAATATTTTACAAAATATGTATATATTCCTTGATTGCTCATTCATCATATTTTGGCTTATTGAGCTGCTGACAGAGTTATATTACTTGTTTTGTGGGGGGAAAATACTTTGAAAAAGTGTCATGCTATTATCTGGATAGCTGAGCCTTGTTTTAAATTTGCTCTCTAAGGCGATTTAGAAAGGCCTAGATTTAAAAATGCAGGTTTGTGCCGAGTAGAAATATTTGGACCTTTGGATTTGAGATCTGGTCACATCTCCACCATACAGTATCACCTACCAGTGAAAAAAAACTGATTAAAATTATAAATTTAGACCTTTAAACAAACAAGTATCAACTATAGCATGGGTAAGGAAACTTTCTGTAAAGGGTAAACAGTAAATATTTTAGGTTTTTATGGGCCAATGTAGTCTCTATCCCAACACTTTGTAACACGAAAGCAGAGAGCAGACATAGTTGATGGGTAAGCAAAAGGGCATGGCTGTGTTCCGATAAAACTTTATTTGTAAAAACAGGCAATGAACTGGATCTGACCCATCAGTTCTAGTTTACTGATCCATAAACTAGAAACAAGATGGCAGAAAACCCTAATGGAAAACTTCCTTGGCCTTGACTGAGAGAGGACCTCAGTTTTCCTCTTTCGTTTTGGAGGTGAATCTTCCAGGTTTATTTGGATCTTTCTTTATAAAATAAATATTTCCATTATCAACAGGTGACGAAGGGGAAGAATATGTATCAGCTCCTAATGAACAGAGTTTGAGACCCAGGAAACCAAGTTCTAATTCTGATTCTGTCAGGATGGAGGATGGGATGTTGCTTGCCTCATTTAACTTCAATAGGTCTTTGTTTCTGGGACGCCTGGGTGGTTCAGTGGTGGGGCAGCTGCCTTCGGCTCGGGTCATGATCCTGGGATCTGGGATCAAGTCCCCCATCGAGCTCCTGCGAAGAGCCTGCTTCTCCCTCTGCCTGTGTCTCTGCCTCTCTCTCTCTATCCCCATCTCTGTCTCTCATGAATAAATAAATCTTTGGGGGGAAAAATAGATCTTTGTTTCTGCTTCCCTAAAATCAGGGAGTTAGACAAGATTACCTCAAACATCCTTTACATCTCTCAAGTTCTTTTTAGACTGGAAAGCTAACTGTGCTAGGAAGACTTCAGATTTGGACTCACAGCTCTACAGCTTGCTACACATGTCACCACGGATGAGCTACTTAAATCCTCCAAGCTTCCAATTCTTTGACTGTCCAAAGGATCCAGTACTCCCCACCTGACAGGATTAAATGAAATAATGTATGTGAGAGTAAGTGGCAGGGGGCCAGAAGCAGATTGGATGTTCCAGTGTGAATCCAATCTAGATGCAGTTTCCATGACTAATTTAAAAAAAAACTTCACTCCGCGTACCCTGATAATACAGTCAAAGCTGCTGCTCCCTGGCCCCTTAAAATCTGGGCGCATCTTCTAGCAAGTGATCATCAAAAAACTAAATAAAAGTAAGTAAAAAATATACAACTATGGCAGATCAAGGCTAGTCACAAGGTCTCAAGAGAAGGAAGTTCCAAGGAAGGGAATGGCCATGAATGGGGATTTCCCCAAAACCCTTTAGTAGATGCTCATAGAACTGTTGTTCAACTTTTCTCTTCCTTATGACTCTTCCTCTATCACAGACTGAGCCAAACATCCATGTCTTAAGAGAAGGCTGAAGAATGCACAATTAGGATAAAGTTTGTTGCCTCCATTGTGGCAGTCACCATGCTGGCATCTTAGGACATTTCTTCTCACTGTAACTTTACAATCTTGACCTGCCTGCACTTTGCATTATAATTCCCATTTTCACTGATGAGCTAAGGCTACACAGACTTACACAACTTGCCCAGATAAAACATGCAAGAGAACTATTTGATTCCACAGATTGTGCTCTTGTTTTGGGGGAATAAATCTCAAGAGAAGGTAGACTCTGAGTAGAAATGGTGACAAACTGAAGAAACAAACTCTGAAACCAAACTTCCCCATAAACCTACAAATCAGAGACAGTCCCTGCCAAACCACAGGACTCCCAGAAGATGGATAAGGTAGAGGGACAATCAGAAGCCAAGTCTGGAGTAGTACCAGATTGTTCTTGACATTGGAAGAGAGTCTTGTACATTGCGGGTGAACTCCATGTGTTTTTGAATGAATGAATCAGTGAAGGATTGGCCTATATGCAGGTTGCCAGTACTGCACAGTCCATGGATAAAAATGACTATTGTTTTGGTGTTTTTTTGTTTTTATTTCTAACGTATGCCCTTGCTCTTGCTGCAAATCACATTCTTGTCCTTATTCATCCAGCATTTTTCCTTTCAAATTCTGATCTGTTTTCTTTGCTTTTTCTCCCTTTGTTTCTGCCTTTCACCCTCCTTCATCTGTATCCCAAATGCTTCCAGAAACCCTGAGTACAAATTATCTTTTTCTTTTTTCACTAGCAGAATATGGAATGAAAGGGTAAGACTTCCCATTTTTATATACATTTAGATTGTAAAACTTTCTTCTGTAAACTTAAAAAAAAGGGCAGCATTAACTTGAGACCATTAATGCAATGCCAAGTACTTCGTGTTAAGAATCTTATTCTTAATCCTGGAAATAATAATAAGAGGACAATTTAAGAAACACATAAACTAAATTTGGATTTTGTTAGAAGCTAAATAATACCAGACCATACTGGGAGATGTATCTACTCGTACCAACTAGTGTTCATTCCAGGAATCACTTTCCCCCTGTGTTTTGTCTGTGCAGAGTGCTGTGCTAGACCTGGATCAGAAAGGACTCCAGGAAGAAAGTTAAAATGTGAGAATATGTGATTCTAGGAGCTGTCTTATGAGTTTTCAGGATGGAGAAGTTAGCATGCTCTGGAACTGGGATTAACCTACTTATTATAAACAAAAACGAGGGGAGTAACTGGTTGAGAAGGAGTTTTATTCAATTCAACACACATTATCTATATAAATGCTAGGTTAGAGTTTCACACTTGTCCAGTTCCTAGTAAGTGTCAGGCACCAACTAGATTTTTTTACATTAAATTTTAGTTTTATGAGTCAGATTTTTAAAAAGAGCCATAAAGACTTAAGTAAATTACTCTAAATTACAAAATATGTAAGTACCTGATGAGGATTTGAACTCAAGTCTGTTGGACCCTGAAGCCCTTACTGCTTTTGCAACCACTCTGCACCTATGAGTGGTCTCTACCCAGCAGGAATAGAGATGATCCACAACAGATGGATGTAGGAACTTGGTAAGCAGACGAAGGAAATGCCCATGAAATAAACATCAGCTGAATAAAGTATTACTGATCCCACCAAATTCAGGCAGGTGCTCCTGCAGCCTCCCACCCATGCACAGCAGAGGAGGCAGGTCTCAGACACCGAGCAGCTGTGTGAGTCTCTGGCAGCACTGTAGCACTCATAGGAGGGATCATAGGGCAGCAGGGACTTGCCTAACTGGTGAGAGGATTAGCACACTTCTTGATTTTAACCAAATAGTAGGACAGCTCCCATTTAGTGTTTAGCATGGACCAGTCAGGATGAGTTTTATTAAGCACTTTGCATATGTAATTCCATTTGACCTGTGTAACCCTTGGAGGAGGTATATTTATTCATGCATTCATTCATTCATTCATTCATTGTTATTAACTGAGGAACCTGTTGCTTAAGAGTTTGCTTTTCCAGAGCCCACAATTTAGTTGGTAGCAAAGCTAGAACTGAACCCTATCTTTGCCCCACACTAAAATCTGTGCGCTTAATCTTAAATCTTAATCTTTCCATTCATGAAACAATTATATATACTGAAACCTGGTAACTATATGCAAATCACACATCAGCCCAGATGTTCACCGGTGATATGTGTGACTTTAGTGCACAGAATTTTCTGTGGGATATGAGCTGGAATAGGATGCAGAATGCAACTCACAGAGGACAGAAGACCTAGCTGCCAAAGATGGTGCAGACAGGGCCAGAGAGAGGAGATACCACAGCAATTTGTAAGAAAGGATTGGTAGTTAATGCACACACCACATCCATGGAATATTATTGTGGCTTTTGCTATCAACCACACAAAGACACACACCCACACATACACACACACACACACACACACACACACACACTGCATAGAGATTTAGGTATAGTCTTCCTCTACTAATCTTTTTCATGTCTATAAAGCTCTAAGTTTAAAAGAACCCATTCAGATATTGATAAGGTGGTGTGTATGGCCTGGGACAGAGCATCTGACAGGTTAGCCACGTTTACTCTGGCAAAGAAAAGCAAGCATGAACATCACACTAATTTGTTTGCTGGGGAACAATTCAAAGTCCATTGTGGAGTCTATTCTAAACTGCACAGGTCACCTACTCTGGCCGCCATGGGCTGGGATCTGGATTAATCTGGTATGTAGGTATTTCTCTGGGGAAGAGAAGGAAAGACAGATGAGGAGAGGAAAGCAGCATGAGGAGGACATCTTAGTAGTTCCTGAAGAAGTTATGAGGAAAGAAGAAATCTCTTTAAATCCAAAAGAGAAAATCAAGTAAATTCTAGTCTCTTCTGAGCAAGGGGGGAAAGATGCTTCTCTATCACCTGCAGGGAGTTTGGAAAGGTGCTGTAGCTGGAGGATAGGTGGTGCAACTAAGGAGACCCCACTTGTACTTAAGAGACATTTAAGTGTTTAAAGCTGCCTATATGCCAGAGACTGACAGAGGCCACAGCAGCTGCTGCCACTGCCCACCCACTGGACAGATATGAAATTATAGGGTCTTGCTTTCCCTTTTATTCCCTTTTCTTAAAAAAGCACAGAATGGCATTTTGCCCTATAATTATCGCTCCCACATTAGATTATAATATGGGCTCTGATAATGATTTTCTTAAAATGTTATAATATAGCTTTGCTTCTCTTCATATCTTGAGTGATTCGTCCAGGAGACCTAGTTTGGGGCTGTTTCAATTTGGCTGTGTTTAAAACAGAGAATGGGTTGAATTTCAATAAGGTATTCACACAATATAAAGTTCTCCACAACAAATCTGCAGGCTCAATGTCAAGACCAAACAGGATCCATAGCCTAAATTCAGAACCTCTGCTTTCTATTCTTTTTTTTTTTTTTTTCATTTATTTATGATAGTCACACAGAGAGAGAGAGAGGCAGAGACATAGGCAGAGGGAGAAGCAGGCTCCATGCACCGGGAGCCTGACGTGGGATTCGATCCCGGGTCTCCAGGATCGCGCCCTGGGCCAAAGGCAGGCGCTAAACCGCTGCGCCACCCAGGGATCCCATCTGCTTTCTATTCTTGTTCCCAGCAGTCCTTGTTCTCTCCTAAGTCGTTTGTCCCAGTCTTAATACATTCTTTTTCAAAACAGTGTTTAAAAATATGAAACAATATGCCAGTTTTATAGTTTGGGATTCTGCATCAGGCAGGGTACAATCAAATAAACAAAAACCAGCTTAGGTATTTCAAGCAGAGAGAATATAATGCAGGGAACTGTTTTCACAGATGCTGGAAGAGCTGAGACCACACATAGGGGACACTGAGCAATACAGAAATTACCTACAGCAGGAAGTTACTCTGATTCTTGGAGCCAAGGGGAAGACAGGAGTTCAGGATCTAAAGTCATTTGGTAGGAGCTGGAAACCAACAGGAGCTGGGACACGGAGAGAAGGGCTCCCATGAGAACTGGATCAGAGGACATGCAGCCTCAGCTGGAGACAATGCCCAAAACAGAGGGCAGGGGACATGCTACCTTCTTCCCTGCTCTTTCCAGTTTCCCACCAGTACCTACCTATGGCTAGGCTTGCCTGGTACCAGGGAAAACAGAAAGCGGAAATTCCAACTGATTCCTTCATGTGTGGTTCACAAACTACTTCCTCTCTGAACTCTCGTCTTTGGAGCTCTCCATCCTTTTACATAAACTTTCTCATGATGCCACATGGACCATCCATGATAGTTGTATATGAATAACAGCTGTGAGGTTCCCAAAGATAAGCACTACAGAGGAGTCTTTGAAGTATTCCCAGGCCTTAGGCATATCAGAGACAAGCCTGATAGACCTGGGTTCAAATCCTGACTCTCCCACTTAAAATATTTCTGACTCTTGTTACGTTACTAAATCTGCCTGCCTCCATTTTCTCATCTATAAATAAAGGGGGGGGGGATAAACTCATCCACTTAGAGCCAGTGTGAGGATTAAATAATATGGCACATAGCTCTGGAAATGAAGATATTCTTACTGTCATGCAGTCTTCCTGGATTGCAATTGAATTATGATACATTTGGAGAGCTAATATTTTCTGCTGGTTCATCTCCCTAAATCACTCATTGTATACTATATAACCTAATGGAGGTGACTATATCTGGCTAGAAAGTTCTAAGAACAGGCCTGGAAGCTGTAAATGTAAAAATCTGTTTGCAGAGCTCTACCTTCCTTAACATCATCTCTAATGAGAAAATTGCAGTAGAAAGCAGCTTCAGAAGGAGGCTGCAGAAAGAGTCAGTCCAAATTGGATAAAACCCACCTGTGCATTTAGTCAACTTTAGCTAGCCAAACAGATACACAGAAATGGCTGGGCCACGTTCCATTGGCCACAATGTTCTTTAAACAGAAAGCAAGGGAAACAAAAGCAAAAATAAACTTTTGGAACTATAAAAATAAAATAAAAAGCTTCAGCATAGTGAAGAAAACCATCAACAAAACAAAAAGACATCCTACTGAATGGGAGATGATATTTGCAAATGATATATCTGATAAAGAGTTAATATCCAAAATATATAAAGAACTTACACAACTCAGCACCGAAAAAGAAAATAAGAAATCCAATTAAGAAGTGGGCAGAGGACCTGAATAGACATTGTTCCAAAGAAGACATACAAATGGCCAGGAGACACATGAAAAGATGCTTACCATCATTAATCATCAGAGAAATGCAAATAAAAATCACAATAAAACATCACTTATGCCTGTAAAAATGGCCAGCATCAAAAAGACAAGAAACAACAAGTACTGGTGAGGATATGGAGAAAAAGGAATACTTGTGCACTGTTGGTGGGAGTGTAAATTGGTGTAGCCACTGTGGAAAACAGTGTGGAGGTCCCTCAAAAAAATACGAATAGAGATATCATATGATCTGGTAATGCCACTATTGTGTGTTTACCAAAGTCAACAAAAACACTAATTTGAAAAAACATATGCACCCCTAGGTTTACAATAGCATTATTTACAATTAATATGAAAGCAACCTATGTGTTACTGATAGGTGGATAAAGAAGATGTGGTATATTTGTGTGTGTGTGTGTGTGTATATATATATATACACATATACACACAAAATAGAGTATGACTCAACCCTAAAAAAGAATGAGACCTTGCCACCCACAACAATATGGATGGACATAGAGGGTTTTCAGACAGAGAAAAACAAATGCCATATGTTTTCACTTATATGTGGAATCTAAAAACAACAACAACACAAAATGAACAAATAATAGCAAAAAAGCAGAAACAGACCCACAAATAACAAGAACAAGCTGGTGGGTTGTCAGAAGGGTGGAGAGATGTGTAAAATGGGTGAAGGGGAGTGAGAGATTCAGGCCCCAGTTAAGGAATGAATAAGTCAGGAGATGAAAAGTAAGTATAGGGAATAAACAGAAGAGGTGGCAGACAGAGAGAGAGAGAGTACACTGTCTTCACTAAATCATGGAGAGGTTTATCACAAGAATATGTGATATAAACAATGCCACACCAGGTACCATCAAGATTTTCCAATCAAATACCAATATATATTTAGAATATTGGTGGTTTTTTATATCTGCAATGATCATCATGGGAGCTAGGATTGGTCTTCCTAAACCAATAGCCAGCCTTCAGGCTCAGGGGAAAGAGGGTAAAGAGAAATGTAAATCCTGACAGCCATATTTGGTTAGAATCTTCAATTTGAGATTTGAAACATGAGAGACTTATGGGAGAGAGAGACAAAATTATGCTTTAGTAACTTAAGTTCATACTGGTGTACACTTCCTGAAGTTTAAAATAATGGGATTCTAGAGATGTTTTAAATATAGTTAAAACCTCTCTGTAACTGATCAGAGAGAAACAAATTCAAGTCAGATGGATAGTTTTTCCTGGGTTTCAAAAAAGGCATCTCAGGTTTCTTCTCCCACCTCTTAACAATAAGCACCCACCACTACCATTTACTAATCATATATTGTAGCCCAGACAAACTATGTTCATTAATGATTCCTACGTCTTCTTGCATAACGGCAAGGTATGCTTCATTATCCAAACTTACGAGATGAGGAAACCATGATAAGAGAGGTTAGGTAGGTCCCCCAAAGTCAAGCAGGTTCCAGGGAGTGGCAGTGGGATTCCAATCCAGTTCCCCTTGCCTTTAGGCTCTGCGGTCTTTCCTTTTCCAGCTGGATCACGCTAGCCAGGTCGCTTATGTGAGATGATATTATTCATTCATTCATGCTGTCATTCGTTCAACAAATAGTTAATGAGGGCTCAGCATGTGCATGTAACTGTACCAGGTTCTGAAACCACAAGAATAAACATGGCACAGAGCAGCTTTGCAAATACGAATTATTCACAGTAACTGTAAAGTTCTCTGCCCTGAAGGGAAATAGGTCATTCTGTAAATAAGAACTGCATGTGCTATTATAGGCATTTATACGATGCTATCTATTAAGCAGATGAGACTTGTTAACCACGAGACAGAAAGAAGGAGATGGAATCAGAAGTAAAAGACCCAACACCATTGTTTCTCGTGAGTACAAACAATGCAATATCCAACTTCAAGGTAAGAAGTCTGGCTAGCACATCTGAGGATCAATCAATATGGCCTATCAGCTTTGGTGGCTTTTGTTTTAAGCCTTCGTTGGGGAATAGAGATAGTTCAACATTTTCTAAACTCTGATTCTACCATTTTCTCATTCTAAAATGAGAGGAAAGAGGCATCTAGGTTTCTCAGTTGGTTAAGCAGTTAACTCTTGATTTTGGCTTGGGTCATGATCTCAGGTGTCTGGGATCAAGCCCCACATTGGGCTCTGCACTCAACATGGAGTCTACTTGAGTTTTTCTCTGTCCTCCTTCTTCCTCTATCCCTCCCCCTGCTCACATACTCCCTCTCTCTCTCTCTCTCTCTCTCTCTCTAAAATAAATAAGTAAAATATTAGGAAAGGAAAGAAGGAAAGGAAGGGAAGGGAAGGGAAGGGAAGGGAAGGGAAGGGAAGGGAAGGGAAGGGAAGGGAAGGGAAGGGAAGGGAAGGGAAGGGAAGGGAAGGGAAGGGAAGGGAAGGGAAGGGAAGGGAAGGGAAGGGAAGGGAAGGGAAGGGAAGGGAAGGGAAGGGAAGGGAAGGGAAGGGAAGGGAAGGGAAGGGAAGGGAAGGGAAGGGAAGGGAAGGGAAGGGAAGGGAAGGGAAGGGGATCCCTGGGTGGCGCAGCGGTTTGGCGTCTGCCTTTGGCCCAGGGCGTGATCCTGGAGACCCGGGATCGAATCCCACATCAGGCTCCCTGCATGGAGCCTGCTTCTCCCTCTGCCTGTGTCTCTGCCTCTCTCTCTCTCTCTCTCTCTCTCTCTGTGACTATCATAAATAAGTAAAAATTAAAAAAAAAAAAGAAAGGAAAAATTCAACATATTTTCTCTTGTGATGATCATCAAAACGAGTTTAGGTGCATAAGGCACATGGGTTTTCAATGCCTCTGTCAGGGACCCACTTCTTTGCTTAAATAAATGATTCTTCAAGCCTCTTTTCATGTGTTTGTTGGCCATCTGTATGTCTTCTTTGGAAAAATCTCTAGTCAGGTCCTCCATACATTTTTAATTGAATTACTTGGATTTTTGGTGTTTAGTTGCATAAGTTCTTTATATATTTTGGATATTAACCCCTTATTGTATTTGCAAATATCTTCTCTTATTCAGCAGGTTGCCCTTTTATTTTGTTGATGATTTCTTTCAGTATGAAAAAGCTTTTTATTCTGGTGTAGTCCCAATAGTTTATTTTTGCTTTTGTTTCCCCTCCCTGAGGAAACATACCTAGGAAGATGTTTCTGTGGCTGATGTCAAAGAAATTACTAAGTTTTCTTCTAGGAGTTTTATAGCTCCAGGTCTCACATTTAGGTCTTTAATCCATTTTGAGTTTATTTTTGTGTATGGTGTAAGAAAGTGGTCCAGTTTCATTCTTTTGCATGTAGCTGTCCAGTTTTCCCAACACCATTGGTTGAAGAGACTTTTCCCCATTGTATATTCACACCTCCTTTGTCAAAGATTAATTGGCCATATAAATATGGGCTTATTTCTGGGCTCTCTATTCTGTTCCACTTATATATATGTCCATTTTTGTGCCAGTACCATACTATTTTGATTATTATTGCTCTGCGGTATAACTTTAAATCAGGGATTGGGATACCTACAGCTTTGTTCTTCTTTTTCAACATAATTCATCATCAGGGAAATACAATTCATAATTACAATGAGGTATCACCTTATACCTGTCAGAATGACTAGAGTCCAAAAGACAAGAAATAAAAGTGTTGGCTAGAAAGTTGAATAAAAGGAATCTGCATGCACTGTTGGTAAGAATGCAAGCTGATGTAGCCACTGTGGAAAATATTATGGAGGTTCTTCAAAGAGTCAAAAATAGAATTATCATATAATCCAGTTATTCTGCTACTGGGTATTTACCCAAGAAAATAAAAATATGAATTTGAAAAGATACATGCATACCTATGTTTTCTCTAGCATTATTTATAATAACCAATGTACAAAAGCAACCCAAGAGTCCATCAATAGATGAATGGATAAAGAAGAAATTATATATATATACATAAATATATAAAATTTAAAATTTATAAATTAATTTATAAATATGTATTTATATTTATATATATATAATGGAATATTACTCAGCCATAAAAAGAATAAAATCTTGCCCTTTGCAACAACCTAAACAGATCTACAGGACATAAAGCTAAGTGGAATAAGTCAGAAAAAGACAAATACCATATAATTTCACTCATTGGTAGAATTTAAGAAACAAAACAAAAGATAAACAAGAACAACAACAAAAAAAAAACAGACTTTTAGATACTGAGAAGCAAATGGGTTGCTGCCAGAGGGGAGGTGGGTGAGAGGATGGGTGAAATACAAGAAGAACACAACATGATGAGCACTGAGGACACAACATGATGAGCACAGAGTAATATATAGAATTGTTGAGTCACTATATTGTACATCTAAAATTAATATAACACTGTATGTTAATTATACTTTCATAAAAATAAATAATAAAATAAATACATAAATAAGCAATAAAAAAAAAATAATGATCTTTCGAATAGCTGCTTCCTGTCCTGAACTTCATTTACATCCTTTCTCTGCCTGCTAATTACCAACACTGTGGTTTCAAGAAGTTGAGTTCCTGACCTTTTCTCTTTGATATTCCAGTGACTTTTTTTGTGGCATTGGTGACATCCTAAGATTCACAGTATTAAAGTATCATAAATACAACATGACAGTAGCACTATTTGTTTCATCCCAAGAGGCAAAAACTCATACATGGAGCAAGAGGTCCTGTAGGAAAAGAAGTATCATTCAAGCATCAAAACATCAAAATATATAAATGTATAGAAACTTACGTGGTTATACATCCTAATTTGATAAAGTAAAAGTTAAATGTAAGTACACTGTCTCATGCCTGGAGGATACAAGGCAGAAAACAATGTTCCATTAATTGCCAGGGCCTTAAAAATAAATATAATTGAGGTCTTCCTATCAAGCTTCTTGCTCGTATACTAACAAACAAAAAGTTAGGAACAAACTTGTCACTAGAAATGCATCAAGCCTAAAATTCTATAGCAGCAGGAAAGGGGTTACTTCCAACCTAGCCTTGGAACGCAGAGATATACCGGTTCTGGTGCCCCAAGCATGTAATATTTATAACAGTCATACAAATTTAATTTTTTCTTCTTTGCTGTGGAAAGAGAGAATACTTCTCTCTCTCTCTCTTTTTTTTTTTTTTTTTTTTTCTATTTTGTTAAAGCTCAGCACTGCAGGGGGAAGAAAAAAAAGAACCTCCTCAGTTTGGAATTTCCACCACCCCCATCAGTCTAGGTAGGTGAATGTTGCAGGGGATACAGAGCCAGGAAGAAGGGCACAGACAGGATTTGTCGGTGAGTTTCAGAAATGCTTCATGGTCCCCACGGATGATTTCACCTTTGCTAAGTTGGTGGTTATGCCTGATTCACGTTCGCATTCTTTATGGATCCACATAGTGGCCCATATGTACACATGCAAAGCACAAGGCTGACGTCTGCTACAGAAACTCAAGGCAATTTGTTCCTCACTGAGAGTGTTTGCATTAATTCCTGTCTTCCTTTGAGTAGAAAACAGTATAAAAGTACTTACTCCCCAAATTTCCTTTTTCCCCACCTCCCAGCCCCATTTATTTTTAGAGTGAGAATTAGGTAATTATCTGGACCAGGCCCCCTGTAATTCTCATAAAAAGCAAGCAAATAAAATGAGATTCAGAGATGTTGGCTTGGCTTCATGGAGGATGTTGGCAACTAGGACACCATGTCATGAGACGTGCAGGGAGTGAGTCCCAGAGAAAGAGCATCAAAGGCCTGTATACTTATGAATCATGATTTTATATGAGCCTCATCAATTCTGGTACCTAAGAATCTTTAGAGAAGAGATCCAGGCAGCCTAGAATCTCCTGGTAGGGGTCCCTTTGCACCATGGGGTACTTCCTCCCTAGAGCAATGATTCTTTTTTGTGGCCTACATCCCTTTTGAGACTCTGACAAAAATCTATAAACACTGTTCCTAGAAAAATGAGCAAACACAAGTATATTAAAAAATTTGTATATGTTTTCAGGGTACTGAAAGGCCTTTGAAGGTTTCTCAGACCTCAAGTTATGAATCCATGCTACAGGAACCTATGAAATAATCAAAACTCACTATTCATCAAACTTGCAAAATAATAATTAATAATTAAGAAGAAGAAGAGAGTCAGGACAGGGAAGACAGATTAAAAGGAAAGGTCAGTACAGAAATTCCTGTACCCAGAGTTTTTATTCTTTCATCCAAACTGGTGTCAAAAAGCCGTGAAATTCTTGCATTGATAAAAAGCAAGAGTTATAATAATAGTTCTAGTGTTTGTCAACTAATGATTATAGGCTGGCATTGTCCTAACCATGTTAGCTTTAAATTTGCACAGTGACTCCAGCAGGTGTCCACACAAAGCAGACAAGTAAGCCGTGGCACAGAGAGAATAAAGCCATGAATCTAGGCCATACGATGCCAGAGACGCCATGATGAATAAGACGCCACTGTTTTTTTTGTTATCGTGGCAGAGCCTGCAAAACCCACCCTGTTGGAAGTTGCAATCCAGGTGAGGCCTGCCAAGATTTGGGAGAGCTAGAAGGGGAAAATGACTTGCAGGAGGTGGTACACAAGCCAACATGATAGATCTTCCACAGATGTGGATAGCTTGGATGCCTGATTCAGTGTTTTGCTTTTTTTCATAGAAACACTCTTCATTAAAATAAACATGAACTACTTTTCTTTCATGCAGTGAGTATTCTCTCAGTCATATGTTCTACCACCAGCTGTGACAGTTCAATGTGCTTAAAACAGAGGGGAAAGAAATGTAGAGAGCAGGGGGCGGAGGATGTAGAGGAAACCTCTTCTGAGTTTCTTCTCAAAATCAGAGGAAAGTGTTAACGTGCAAGTAAATATGGCAACATGTTTGTGCAATGCTGTCTCACAAGCAACTAACAGGGTCAGGAATCCATTAAAATTGTTCCACTAAGTTATCCCAAATGTAGAGACCAAATCCTAGCTGAAGAAGCTTCCTCTCTGGGTGGGCATTCAGCTCCGCTCTGCAGCTTTAGGGTAGAAGTAAATAAAAGCCGCCCCAGATTGCATTGCGGGTCCCAGAAGTGGTCCATTGGAGCTGTGCTTTGCAGCTTTCACTCAGACCCAGTGGAATGATGTGACCAGGCAAGAGAGGCAACAACAGGTAACTTGCACTGTTCAAAGTCTGAGCAATTCATTTTGTGTAAATATTGAAGTGGGTTTATTAAGCTTACACCCATAAATTTGCATCCCAGTTGAATTCCTCTAGAAGAGGAGAAAAAAGGCTAGTATGTCAGGTCATTAACTGTACCTTGCCCTGGTTAGTATCAGCATGGGAACACGTGCCTCAGCAGAAAGGAAAAAAAAAAAATGAGAACTGCTGCATTCACATTCCATGGGGACACGAACACACTAAGGATCAGTGGTTCTCAGCCTAGCTTTGCCCCTTCCTCTCCCAGATCTCTGCAGTGATCAGGATTTGTCAGAGAAATGAAGACATCTGCAAAGCCTTTAAGAGAATGCAAAGCCCAATAAAACTTGCAAAAAAGAAATTATACTCCCCAAAGTGTGATGCTTTAAAATATATCTTAATAGTTTTTAGCATGAACACCATCTAATCAGAATGGATTGAATCACAGATTGCCAAACTTTTTCTATAAGGAGCCAAATAGTAAATATTTTAGCCTTTGAGGTCCATAAGGTCTCTGTGAAGACTACCCCAATCTGCCCTCACAGAGGGAAAGGCAGCCATGTGTACATGGGTGTATGTACGCCCATAAAAACTTATGGACACTGAAACTCGAGTTTCGTATGACTTTCATGTGTCATGAGACATTCTTCTTTCAATTTTTTTTTTTTTTTTTGCAAATATTTAAAACGTAAAAACCATTCTTAGCTTGCAAGCCATACACAGAGATTGGGCCTGCTTTGAATTCTTGTTTGCCCACCCGTGGATTAAATCACAGAGCAGTATCAGAACAATGGGATCCCTGAATGACTCTCAGGATGACTCCAGGGCACCAGAGGCCTTGGAGCAAAGGAGAAGGAAGGGACAGTGGGACTTGCCTCAGAGCAGAGGGACATCTCAGCCCTTCTTCATGGCCCAGGGACATTAGGAGAATTCCGATGTGGAATAAAACCTCTGAATTGTTTTTGGCTCCGAGGGGGAAAGGAAACATTTTTTCATACCACCATCCTGGCTCCTAGCAGGGCAGTGAGTGGCTCTGATGAAGAACAGGTTCTTTACGTGGTGGGATGCTGCAGAGCCGAATAGCAGGCTTATCCTTGTCCATCTAACCATGGCAGTTCACACTCTGCGGACAGCGGGTGTTTTAGTAACGAATTAATGATCACTGACAAAATTGAACAAAAATCATCAAAGTTGCCACTTATAATTAAGAAACTTTTCTTGAAAGAGTTAATAGATATGAAAAAGAAAAGTCAGCCCCAAGAATCAGAATGGGTTGTCTCTCCACAGCCCGGTTTTGATGCTTGAGGGTCTCTGGGCTGAGGAAGAGCTCAGATGTGGGAATGCACCAAAGACGTGTGAACTCACCACAATGGCAACAAGATTCCATTTCTCTCTGTTGTAAGCTGGCCATGGAAGAAGGCATATTACCTGTTTCTGCGTATTATGTCGTTTTATACATTCTGTAGTTGTGAAAAGTTTGTTTTGTTTTTTAAGAGAGACTACAAAGCTCATTCCAGAATGGGTCTAAGTGACTGTTACCGCCATGCTGTCAACAGGGGTTCCCCCCCCCCCAACTCCCCGGTCCAAGGCATCTGTATCCTACTCACTTACAGGGCTTTAAAGAAGATAGATTCTCGGGTCCAATAAGATTCATTCTGATTCAGAAGGTCTCATGGGATGCCAGGGGATATGTATTTGAAAAACATAATAAAAAAGTCACCCCGGTCGTTTTAACATCAGCTCAGTTCAGAGCTCACTTCTCTAGTTAACAGACTATGTAATCTAGTTGGGGAGGGGAAGGAGTATGGAAATAGTAGCTTAGAGTCGCCATGGACATCACAGTGGCCAAGAACAGAATGAGCTTCAAGGACTGCCAAGTGCTCTATTTCTGTCTTTAGTAACACTGAATTATAAGTTCTTCAAAAATCTTGTCTTTGCTAAATCCACCACACCATGTGTCTGCCCCAGTAGAACTATACCCTTCCAAAATATATTCATTTATTCACAATTTTTTCCCAAATATATCACTTTCAATTCAACTACCAAAAAGCATTTGTTAAGCATGAACTATATGCACTACTGACAGTTACCTGTGGCCTTTGCAGGTGACCTCAGGTGCTATTCTCCACGTTCATAATCGCTTGCTGTCAAGCAAAAGTGCCTAATTACACCTTGCACCTCAAGGCGAGAAACACACGGCTCCCTCTGCCTAGATGGATTACGTGCTCCTCCGTTGGCAGATAACTAACCACTACCTGTCCTTCCAAATCAGCTGAACTACGTACCGCATCTGCCGGGAAGCTCTCCCTGCCCTCCTGGTCTCTCACCTGGACCCCTGGGATAGCCTCCACCTGCTTTCTGCTGCCCCTCTGGCCTCCTTCAGTACATTCTGCACCCAGCAGCTGCAAAGACTTTTGAAAAATATAAATCTAATCAAGTTGCACCCCTGCTTAAAACGCTTCTATGACTTCCTATCAAATTGGAGGATGAAATGCCGGGACACCTGCACCCCGATGTTTCTAGCACCAATGTCCACAATATCCAAACTGTGGAAGGAACCTCGGTGTCCATCGAAAGATGAATGGATAAAGAAGGTGTGGTTTATGTATACAATGGAATATTCCTCAGCCATTAGAAACGACAAATACCCACCATTTGCTTCGACGTGGATGGAACTGGAGGGTATTATGCTGAGTGAAATAAGTCAATTGGAGAAACATTATATGGGCTCATTCATTTGGGGAATATAAATAATAATGAAAGGGAATAGAGGGGAAGGGAGAAGAAATGGGTAGGAAATATCAGAAAGGGAGACAGAACATGGAAGACTCTTAACTCTGGGAAACAACTAGGGGTGGTGGAAAGGGAGGAGGGCGGGGGGTGGGGGTGACTGGGTGGCGGGCACTGAGGGGGGCACTTGACAGGATGAGCACTGGGTGTTATTCTGTATGTTGGCAAATTGAACACCAATAAAAAATAAATTTATTATTATTAAAAAAAAATTGGAGGATGAAGCCAACTTCCAGCCTTGGCCTCTGAGGCCCCTTGGGGTCTGGCCTGTGCACCTACACCTGACCCTCCCCGTGTCTCCTTTGCTATTATTCCTCCTCCACCCTCGCCAGCCACCCTGCTCTCCTCAAATCTGCTCACCTGTGCTCCTGCCTTAGGGACTTGGCATTTCCCTTCTCTCTACCTCTACTCTCCAATCCTGACAAGAGATGGCTCTTTTTCATTCCCTGACCCTGTATGCCTTGGGGGGACATGAGGGGTATAGGTGACGGGAGGCAGGTAGAGAAGGGGAAGGGGAGTTGGGGGGAGGAGCTGCTAGAGGGGGAGGCCTGGGGAGGGAGCCTTCCTCAATCCCAGGCCAAGTGATGGCAATAGGATGGTGGGCAGGAGAGAGACAAAGTTCCCACTCTCTTCAATTTGCCACTTCAGTGAGAGAGGACAGACAGAAAACAAGAAATATATGTAAGACTGGCTTGGGCAGTGGTAAGTAATGTAAAGGAAATTGAAACAAGATGATGTGATAGAAATGTGGTCACCATTGTGGTGCCAGACACTATAAAATACCCCAAACACTGTAGGCATTGCATAAGTATTTACTGAGAAATAAATTCCCCTTTATGGATGTATATTCTTTCTTTATATTTAAACAAAATGGATCATAATTTATGCACCATCCTCTGCACTACTTTCTTCTTCTGTTAATAATATATCTTGGAGAGTTTTCTACATAATCACATAGAGACCTATTCTGTTATTTATTGTTTTTCTCCAACTGAATTGCACAAATAGTTTATTTTTATTTATCAAGTTTCCTGGTGACAGAGTGTTTCCAGTTTTGTTTTTCCTCATTTTTTTTGTAATTCCCAACAACACTTCAAGAACATTCTTGAAAGTATATCCTGATACATTAGGCACCGCATTAGTGTAGAAAATTCCTGGGGTAAAATTATTGGGTCAAAAGAATACGAGTAATACAATTTTCATAAATATTGCCAAATTACCCTCAAAAAATGAAGGCGCTGTTTGAAGTCCCTTATGCCCCCAGTGGATGGTAACAGGGTCTCTGTACATCTCACAGGTGTCCCTGTTACAGACTTGCAGTTCCTGGATCTGATAATGTCTCCTTGTTCTGTTTGATTTGCATTGCTTTAATTATGAATGAGGTTGAGCATCTTTTCATATGTTTATTGGCCATTTGCATTCCTTTCTGAACTGCCTTTTTCATATCCTTTGCCCTTTATTCTGTTGGGTTGTTCATCTTTTTTCCTTATTCTTTCCTGTGGGTTCTTTGTCAATTAAGGAAATTTGCTTTATGATTCATATTGCAAATATTTCTTCCTGGCTTGTCATTTTTTCTTTTTATTTCTTTATTCTATATTTATTTATTAGTGTATTTTTATTGGGACTACAGAGAAGTTTTTAATTTGTATAAATGCAAAACATATTTCCTTTTATGGTTCATAGGCAGTGATTTATTTTTCATGTAATAAGTGTCTCATCAGAAACAAAGTAATTGTCTTAATCCATCTGGACTGCTATAACAAAATACCACAGACTGGGTGGCTTGAAAACAGAAGTGTATTTTCTCATAGTTGTGGATCAAGTTGCGGGCAGATTCGGTGTCTGGTGACAGCCTGCTTCCTGGTTCATAGACATCTTCTTGTTGTGTCCTCACATGGTAGAAGAGTGAGGAGGCTCTCTTCCATCTCTTTTATAAAAGCTCTGATCTCATTCGTAAGACCCCATTCTCATAATCTAATCACCTCCCATAAGTTCCACCTCCTAATACCATCACATGAGGGATGAATTTTCAACATGAGACTTTGGGGGAAACATTCACACAATGGAACATCTGAACACAAGTCAACGGAAACAATTGAACACAGACATTCAGTCTATAGCAATTATATAGAAAAAAGAATTCCTAGAGTCGTGGTAATAAAAACACTCTTAAAGAAAACCCAGGAAAACAATCAACGACAATCTCTTCCCTAATATCTCTGAAGGAAGATTAGCCAGCTTCTCCTTCAGCTTCCTCAGGAACTGAGTGTGCCATTTTTAAGAGACAGCCCTTTATACTGTTAAACAACTTTTTATTCATTTGTTCAATAGGAGGTAGAGGAGCTGTGGTCCAGGCAAGAGGGTAGCATACGCAGAGGTTTATCTTAAGGGGCTACACATTCTTCACTTTTAATGTGACCTAGTTCCTCTGAATATAAAGCCAAAACCTGCCTCCTAGTGTTTTCTCATGGCTTTGTAATAAAGTGAACATATTTGAAATAAAAGATTCCACCAATCTTTTCTATCCATGCTGCAAAAATCAAACCAACACTGCATGATAAGGATCATCACTAACTAATTACGTAGTAAATCCTGGCACAGATTTCACTCTCTGGTGATATTATCAAGTAATAAGTACTTCTTTCTAGTTCATGGGAATAGGATGTACTTCTGTGAGTTTCCCTGTAAAATAAGTTCTGTATATCAATACCATTTCCACTGACTTTTATTATGTAATTAGGTATATGATGGTGTTGTATCAACATCCATTATGCAAATAGAGATATGTTCCCATGGAGAATACTTGAGATGAAGAAGTATATAGAATACCTAGAAAAATAAAGAAACTGCACTAAGAATTGTGAGACAAATAAGGCAATAACTCCAACCTTCAAAAATAAAAACTATAGAGAAGAGAAATAGGGAAGAAAAGGCCAGAGATAGATTTATAGCTTAAAATGATCATTACTCCAAAAAAACATCAGCCCTTCATTGCTCACTTCTCTTCTCTGTGGGAGGGAATGGATAGAAGTGCCTGAGAGGCTAAGATGCCCAAGATGGCTGCCACTGCATTCACTTAGAATACATGGACGGTAGCGTTGCCAGTTTTAGCAAATAAAAATACAAAACACCCAGATGAATTTAAATTTCAGATAAACAGTAAATAATTTGCAGTATATATATTTCCCTTGGAAATTCCAAACTCCATGAAAATGACTCTGAAGTAACCCAGAACATACAAACTCTTTAAAATATGTGTTAAATATGTTTGGTTATCATGTAAGAAGACATCCTTGTCCTGAAAACTTCCAAACATCTTAGAAAAAAAAAAACCCAACCACATATTTCACTTATACATAAACACATTCTGACCTGAGAAACAATTACCACTTGGTTTCCCACTGGAAACTTCCAATGGCTAAAAATAAAATAAAATAAAAGAATTAAATCACCCAATTTGTTGTATTTCAAGTGATGTTTCATTTTCAATCACATAATACCCGCAAATAATATTTTGAATTAGAATGAGACAAGTTATGGTGGCAGAAGCCAGACTCTGTAGTGAAAAGCCTATGGAATCCTCATAGCAATGTCTCCTTGTAAATATATGAAATGGAAGACTTGAGATGAAAACAAAATCTCATCAGATTCTAAATAAAAGCAGTCACTTTTGACATTTCCTAGACCAGTCCGAATATAAAAGCAGTTTAGGTAATGACTTCATAAAGAAAGTTAAAGCCCCTTACTGAATAGATACAAATAAATGTTCTCATCAGCTAACACAAATAAAGGGACAAATGAGCGAGCAAATCACAGTGTGTATCGAAGAATACGAATACAAATAGCTCTCATTTTGCATTAAGTGTGTTTTATATATATTAACTCATTTGATTTTCAGACTACTGCTGAGAAGACTAAATCATGGAAGAATTAAATAATGCCCCAAGGTTACACTCCTAGGAAGGAACCAAGTTGGAATTCAAACCAAGGCAAGGAATATGATGTTTCCTTTCTATGAAGACACTTGCTCCTCAGATTATCGGACAGACAAAAGGCAAAATAAAATGTTCTCACTATCCATGCAGAGAACATCCAGTGGCCTCTCCAGAAGGTTCTTTCTAACTCCAACAGAATCCTTACTGGGTAGCCTGTCTCCACAACAAAAACCTAAAGGCTCATGAGATATCCTTTTAGCTGACAAGCATAGTTTTAGTCTACTGATCAGCCTCACCACTCATTATGGTCCCAGAAGTGAAGCAAAGTGATGACAAAAGAGCAGAGTGGATTGAATGTGACCTGCGTGGAAGCCATGTGACTTTGGACAGGTCACAGGCCTCAATATTGTGGTAGTTTCCTCACCAGAATGGAAACTGATAAAATGATAAGGGCGGTCAGCCTAGAGTAAGTTCTTATTAGTTGTCAAGCACAAGGCCAGGTATTTAGCAGGCACAGCACTAAGAACACTGTAATCAGACCCCTTTACATCTATTCTACACAGGCCAACTATTACTATGCCCTTCCTGTTTCAGCACATTGTCTCTGTCTTATAGAAGGAATGATTTATAACTCACAAGGTCTGTAATTCCTGAAGTTCTAGAAATCTGGAAGTGAGAGGAGGAAAAGAAAATGAAAAAAAAAAAATGAGACAAAGACCAAAATTCCTTTAGGAGGAAAGAAATCTTTATGAATGGCTACTGGGAAAAGATCAAAAAGAGAAAAGATCTGAAATACCCAATCCTTTGAGTTTCAAATATTTTATTCCCATTTGCTTTGCGATCTTGAAGTGCCAACACAACGCTCGCAATCAGAAGTTCTCTCCTTGGTTATCAATGTATTTGTTAGGAAGCAGCCATGAAATGAAAAATCCAAACGGCATGCCCTGCATGCTCCCCTTCTCTTCACCCCTTCACCTAACAGGCACACCACCCTGAATCACCTGAACATAGACTGTTTTAAAAGTCAGCACTGAAGGTTCCACGGGCACGTCTTCTTGGTTCCTCTACCCGGGAAAGACATAAGGCATTCTCTCTTCCAGTGTAGTTTCCAAGGGCAGGTAAGCATGAAATAAAGGTGAAAGAAGCTGCTCTTGGCTTTTAGGCTTTATTAGCCTTTAGTTTCCATGCTCAAGTGCCACTCCCCTATAGACCCTGTAATGTGGGTTAGTGCTCTTCTCTTTTTATCTACCTCATTCAGAAGGAGAGGGAACTGATAATTCTTAGAGGTCAAGGAGCATTTTCTGCATGGGAATGGGGGAGTGGTCCCAGTTTTCAGCAGCATGTGTTTAGAGGAGCACTGGCATCATGGCTGAAGCTTCATTCCTTTTTCTTTTTTTTTTTTTTAAGATTTTATTTATTTATTCATGAGAGGCAGAGAGAGAGAGAGAGACAGGCAGAGACATAGGCAGAAGAGAAGCAGGCTCCATGCAGGGAGCTTGACATGGGACTCAATCCCGGGACTCCAGGATCACACCCTGAGCTGAAGGCAGACCCTTAACTGCTGAGCCACCCAGGCATCCCTGGAGCTTCATTCCTTACTGCGATGTATGGGGCTGTCACTGAGTGCGCATGATGACCTTCATGTCTTAACCCTCCTGCTTACCCACACTGGATTCCTCCCAGCCTTTGAATGCCTGATGTGCAATCCCTCCCCTCATCCATGTCTCTTACGAATAATTCTTCTATATGGAAAACTCCTTTCCCCCCTTTGCACACCTTTACTCACTCTGAATGGCTAAATGTAAATGTAGCATCCTCTAGAAAGCCACTCCTGATCACCAGAAGGAGTTGTCTTTTATATGTATGTCTATATCCCAAGTGTTAGCATATTCAATGTGCTAAGCCCAGCTCTAAACAATGCAGAAAATAAGTGTTGAACAAGTCAACATGGGGAAAGAAATAGCCACATAAGTAAGGCAATTTCAGGTAGGAATAAGGTCTATAATAGCTATCACAAGATGATGTGATGAAAACTAAGTGGAGGCAACTCCACAAAATTGGAAAACCAGATTTTCTAAAGAAGGAACTAATATTTTAGCTGAGTCTTGAAGTCTGAGAAACAAGCACCCATGGAAGGATCTGGGGCAGAATGTTCTAGCTAGAAGGAGCTATGCAAAGATGCTAAGGCAGAAATGAGTTTGGTGTGTGGGAGGGACAGAGAGCTTCCTGGGGAGAATACTAGTAGTATATTGGCATGTCAGTAGAATCATCATCATGGTCAAGTTTACGTTCACTGATCATCCTATAGGCAGAAAGTGACTGTACATATGAGCAGAACTTTAGAATAAGACAGTCATCTCCACTGCTTATTGGCTGCGTGTCCTTGAGCAAGTTACTTAGCCACTCTGATCATCATCTTCACCAGCATATGACAGTTCTTTTTTTTTTTTAATTTTTATTTATTTATGATAGTCACACACAGAGAGAGAGAGAGAGAGAGAGAGGCAGAGACACAGGCAGAGGGAGAAGCAGGCTCCATGCACCGGGAGCCTGACGTGGGATTCGATCCCGGGTCTCCAGGATCGCGCCCTGGGCCAAAGGCAGGCGCCAAACCGCTGCGCCACCCAGGGATCCCATATGACAGTTCTTAAAAGCAGACTTTACAGTTAGACAACTGCTACTTTGATAATCGAGTGGCAAAATATTTAACTTTTCTGAAGCTCATGTTTCTTATATGCAAAGTATATCACATATATAAACCTGGCATTTAGGATATGGTCAATACATTGTGCATATTATCATTGTTGTTGTTACTTATTTGTGTGAAAGGAATAATACCACCAACTCAGGTCTTTCAAAAATTAGATATAATTTATGTACAGTGCCCAAACTTCAGTAAGAATTTACCATGTTTGAGCGGTGGATGGTTCCTGCTTTGTATCTGTTCTGCAATCATTCCCCCATCTACCAGCACCAAGAGTTCCTTTGGGAAAGACTTCTTCCAATGGGATATATTTAATGAGACTGTTAGTTGGGTGCTCTCCCATTTCCCCAGCCAGTGACCTACAGAAGCCAAGAAGATACTTTTTCTCTGGAATCTGAGTTTAGAGCAGTCAGACTGAAAAGGGGTGGCATTCATTCATTGTGGCAATGGTCCTCAAGTAAGTCTCTTCCTGTAAAAGACCGTTGTTGTGATTTCTGTTTCCTCTGGTCTCTTGTAAGGACTGTTCTTTTTGCTTACAATAACCAAGGTTATGTTATTTTGCTTGCAACCTCAAACTGTAATCAATCCATATAGCTATATTCTTGTTCTTGTTATTATTATTAGTCCTATTAGGAAGGAAAGTTTAACATTATTATTGTTTATTACGTTTTTATGGGGGGGGGACTTATAACCCTGCCCACAAATTTCCTGCCTAAATTGGGAGTAGATCATAAAATCAAAAGCAAGAGACATAAATCTTTACTTGCTTTTACATTTATGCCCACACCTGCTCTTTACACGTATCTACTCACATGGCTTGTATGATTTGTAGTTAAAGACTAAATACTGGCTAATGTTCAAAGCAAAAAAAAAATTACACATGATAGGCTGCTGGTTTTGTGTCTATTCTCAAGGTCAGTGATGTAGGCCCATAAAGAAAAGCTCTGATCAAATATTAGTAGTAAATGATGCTTGCTAGGCCAGGCTCTCTGTAGGGAGGACAGGAGAACATAGAATCAAGTGTCCCCCACATGTAAAGCTCTGGACAGCTGTCACAAGTGACTCTAATGAAACACTAAGGCAGGGAGGTGGAAAATAAAGATGAACAAGTAGCATTCCAGAGGATCTAGAGGAGTCCTGTGTGTTTTCTCTAGGTCTGTGACTCTGCCAGTTTATCAATAATTTTATTGATTTTTATTGATTTGTGTGTGTGTGTGTGTGTGCATGAAGATCAGTGGTTTAGGAGGAAATTTCACTACATACACTATAATCTCTAATGTGCTCACGTTCCTTACCTCTATCATGGGTATAATACGACTCCTGTTATGAGTTGCAAATTAATTATGTATGCTCCTTTCATCATTTATATAAATACCATCAAGTATAATTTACAAAGTTGCTGTAAAGAGTAAAAGCATTCCCCGTCTGTCCTGGCTCACCCCCGTAGCAATCGTACTGAAACACTTCTCAAGCCCTCGCTGTATTAGAATTACACTCCCTCTGGCTTCCAACTTTGCGATTCCTCCTGTTAGGGTGAGTTGGCATATATTCCCGCCCATGGCGGGTGAGTGTGACCACATGACAAGCTTTGGCCATTGGAAAGTGAGCGAAAGAGACAATGTGCCTGTTCTGTGCCAAAGTCTCTGGGGGATAGAAGTTCCACTTTCCCTTGGGGAATTTGCTGTAAGGTCCTGACCCAAAGCTGCCCCAAGGGGAATGACATGCATTAAACTCAACCAGTGTTCTGGAGCCCAGCCTAGTTGCCTGTAGCCTAATACACAGCTGCCCCAGCCTTCCTAGACCATGAAGCTAAAAAAATTTTTTAAATATAAATAAATTTTAAAATGAATAAAATAAAATAAATAATAATAATAAAATGCTTGCTGTTTTAAGTCACTCTGCTTTGGTTTTACGCAGCAAGATTGCAACAAAAGTGGAGCAATATATTAGATCTTATCACACATTATATCATCCTTTGAGTGATTTTAAACTCTGAAAAGCCAGGGAGGGTCAAGATCCATCTGGCACACTGTTGTTTTCTGCACTCTTTAAGATGGTTCATAGCACATGATATTTCACAGCCTCTGAATCTACTGCATGGGTCCCTGAGATTAGTCCAATCCTCTCTCACTAATAAGCTGTGAATTTAAGAGAAATAAGCAATCCTTTTTTAAGAATGATACCCACAAAATACATGAGACTATCTTTCACTTTTCCCAGTAACTGTATAATGCTTTGTTTTTAAGAAAGCAAAATAAACAAGGCAAATCTTGGGGACAATAGCTCAGATGTCACTTTAAAAATGTTGGAGAAAATACTTACTAATTCTTTGACTGGTGGTGGCTCCAATGATGTTGGTAAAAATAATTCTGAGATTGTGTATGTATATTCACTGAACAAGCCTTTTGACAGCGAATCTATTTTGTGTTAAACCCCATATTAGGCCTTTGAGCTATGGAGAGTAAGCTGATGGCTGCTGGCCTTAAGTCATTTATGTTATGGTGGGAAACACAATTCCACAGACATTTGAAGTTTGCTGCATCGTTTGGACAGATAGAAAGTGGGTTCTTCCTATAGAAGCATAAAAGAAATAACCGACTCAGACCTGGGAGGAATCAAGGCCAAACCTCTCTGAGCAGATGATAGATAGCTGGCTTCATTCAATTCATTCATTCATTCATTCATTCATTCATTCGAATTTTATTTATTTAATTCCTAGAGAGAGAGACTTCATGTGTATAGGGGAAGGAGCAGGGAGGGAGGGAACAGGAGCAGGAAAGAATCTCAAGCAGACTTCGAAATCAGTGGGGAGCCTGACCAGGGACTCAATCTCATGACCCTGAGATCATGACCCAAGCTGAAACTGAAAGTCAGATGCTTAACCAACTAAGCCACCCAGCCCCTAGCTGGCTACACTTTAAATGATAAGTAGGAGACTTAGTAAAGTCTGAGTAAATAATAAAACTGAGAAAAATAAAATAGCATCTACAGCAACTCTTCTCAGAGACATCGTGGCTGATAGGCTAATAACTATCTCTCAATTAGGAAGTATTTTATGATTGCAGTATTCAGTGCTTAAGCATGGTGTTTGTTCTGTATATATTTACTGGCCACAGTTCTTTCCCAAAACCTCCCATCCTCTAGGAAAATGCTTATTTTCCATTTTGGCAAGTAATCCAGAATAAGGCAAAGTCTGTGACACTTTTAGACAAAATATTCATAGTTTCAATTTATTTGACCTCTATAATAAAATTAATCATAATCCTATTGTACTTCATATGAGGGACAGAAGCTGCATATGAAGTCTAGAGAATACTTCAATGAATCTAATAATTTGTGAATTATTTCACAACACAAAAGACAATGTTTTGGGTCATTTTATGTCACTGAGAATTGCCCCTTACCACCTGTGACACAAACTCAACTGCTATCTTTCTATTATATACATTTTGGCAAATAACTGAGTTTAATAATGAAACACAATTCTAATTTTGTGCTCTAACCTTTTAGAGAAGAAAAAAAATCCTATAATTAAAATATTATACAAAGTGACCAAATGGACGCAAGGGTAATGTAAAATAAATCCCAGAATTTAATGAGATTTTTAATCATCACTAGTTAAGACAATTGGTTGGGCCTGTTATTTTCAGTAGCAAGCTAAAATCATTTCACGTGATAATTTCGAGAGTTAATTGTTGCAGTTTATTCAATGCAATCTTCTCCACCGGCTTTATTTTTATCTGCCAGTACACCAATACGCCATGATTAGCATAAATTAAACTAAATAAAATCTGTGGGTTACTAAATTATTTTACACTGGTCTTTTTTTTTTCCTCTCCAAACATTTAAAGGTTAGGAATGGGTGAATGGTTTGATGGCAAATTCCAACATCCAGCTGCTCAGCCTCTGCTCAAAAAAAAAAAAAAAAAAAAAAGAAAAAGAAAAAGAAAAGGCTTAAAAACTGGGTGATTGATTTTCAGAAATCTCGGGTAGAAAAATACATCGTGAAAAATGTCATCATGCAAGATGTTGTATCATTATACACTGACCTTTTACAGAGGCCCACATGACTCACGGCTGGGAAGCAAGGAACTCGACATGCAAACTTAGATAATGCAGAATGAGAAAGGTTCCAGCATGTTCCTCAAATGAGCGATTTCCAGTGTTCAAACTGACACGCAGTGACCTTGGATGGCTCCGGTAACATTTGTGCTTAATAAAGTGAGTTTTATCTAATTTAGAGACTCTGTTCTTTTAACCCTGCCTTATTGGCGGTAACTCATCTTTCACCGAGAAGCTCACCAAAGGTTCCCTTGACTTACACCCAACTTTAGAAAGAACATCTCTTATAGAACAGTCAGCCCACTTCAGTCAGCCCACTTCAGGACCCACTTCCCACCTGTCTTATCACCACCCAGGATCATAGCCATCCAAGACACCTCCTCCTTCTCCCCACCTACATGGTCCCATGCACACTTCCCTATCTCCCCACAGATACTCCTTCCTCCTCATGACCTCACTCTTGTGAGAATTCACCTGCCATCTACCACCTACCACTTTTCTCCCCTGCAGATGTGGTCTCAGTCAGCATCATTGATTATGCACCTACTATGTGCCAGACTCTGGGCCTGTTGGTGCTGAGGATGCATTCTCAGACAAAGTGCAAATGGTCATTGCATCACGTAGCTTAGAGTCAAAAGGAAAGATAATAGTTATAAGAAGGGCACAGACATTCTACATTTGAGAGAGTGTAGAGACCTATAAGAACAGGGGAATGTAAAAAAATAAATAAATTAAAAAAAAAAAGAACAGGGGAATGTCTCTTCACCCTTTTCAAGTTTCTATGTTCTCTCTGGAAGCTGCCTCTCCCTGGCATACCTGTGTTTCTTCCTAACAGCAGAGGGGAGGGCCAACACCTTGGCTTTCACTGGGAGGTAAAAGTTGACTACAATGATGTACTCCTCCTCCCCTGGGCCCTCCAACACTTTGGAGGTTAGAGCTAATTAATTCTTTTTGGCTAGAGGTTTGGGTCCAATGGCAGCTCTCCCTCTCGTGACATGCTCAGTATTCAGACCCATGGGGATAGTTCTCCCCATGTTATGTAAGCTGTCTACTCTACCCATTACCATTGGGCATTTTGCCCAATGCCCCATTCAAAACAGGTGACTAATATTTCTTGGATAAGGTCAATGAATAAATACTCATTAATGAATTATTTTAAGAATCATGATCTAGTCAAATACAGTGGATGATGTTTGAGAAGAAAAGCGTGACCACACAAAATTATTCTGCAGGGTAGGATAACCTAAAGAAGGTTGAAACTATCATGAGTCCGCTTCAAAGCCCAGTGGGAAACTCAGTCTATCCTTTGTATACCAAATGCCTATGACAAAGGGGCCTTGAGTCCCAAACACCTAAAACTGCCAGGTCCATGAGTACAAGGGGTCTACCTCATCCAATACTCAGCCCCACTACGTAGCACACAGCTTTCGCACAAAAAGGTGCTCAATTAACATTTGTTGACTATACTGAAAGGATGAGCTAATAAGATAAGCTGCTAGCTCACTTGACATTTATTTTTAATTTTTATTTATTTGTGATAGTCACAGAGAGAGAGAGAGAATGAGGCAGAGACACAGGCAGAGGGAGAAGCAGGCTCCATGCACCGGGAGCCCGACGTGGGATTCGATCCCGGGTCTCCAGGATCGCACCCTGGGCCAAAGGCAGGTGCCAAACCGCTGCGCCACCCAGGGATCCCTCACTTGACATTTTTATGTTCAGGATTTCTGTATAAGAATTCATCTAGTGGCCTGCAGAAGTATTTTGTTTGATCCACATGTTGGTTTTGTATTTTTTTAATTTTGAATTTTTTAACAACATAAAAAATTTTAGTATTAGAACATCTGACATTTTAAAAAATTTTGACTTTCACATTTCTTTGATATATCAAAGGACCTAGAAATAGCATAAATGGGAATAATGACAATAGGGAATTTGCTTGGAACTTAGTGGGGCTCTCTTGTTCAGATAGGGCATGAACTGTCTACTTACCAATGGTCCCTACCCAGTCAACCTCATGCATGCATATACCCCTATAGATATTTGGCTTTGTGACCTTGACCTTGATAAACATATTAAGAAGCAAGAGAGACTATTTGAAATCAGAAGCTCCAAGGCTCTCTTGAGTTCATAACAATTATAGTTTAAAACCTTTGCTTGATTTTTCACAAAAAAAAATTAAAATACAGAGTGATGGGATGGGGAAGAAAAGCAGCTTAAAACATATTTCTGCCTTTTTAAATAAAACTAGAAATACTCCCAAACTAGCCAAGCAAGCCGAAAAGAGCAGGGTGGGGTTAGCTAACTTATTCTCCACGTCTTCTCTGCTGGCCTGTGAGGAAGAGAAGGGATGATCGTGAAAACACACAGCCTAGAAAATGCTAGAAGAATGCCTTGTTTGACAGTGAGATCAACTGGCACCTTTAAAGAGTGTGGTTGCATTCAGAGTCTGGTATCTGACAGTCAAATTATTTTTTCTTGGGTTACCCTCATCAGTAACATAATGAAGCGAAAATTATGAGAGTCTGTGGAGGATCCAGACTTCCTGAGAAATCTGGAGTCATTTATGTGTGGGCAAAACCCTAGAAGGTGACACAAAAGACAAATAATAGCTATTGAGATGGGATAAAATAGACTCTCCAAGTGGAAAGCAACCTTAGAAACCAGCTCCCGAATAGCTGACAGGAAGGTTTTCCTGAGGGCCTTATTTAGGAAATAAGTAAAAAGAAGAAGAAGGAAGGAAGGAAGGAAGGAAGGAAGGAAGGAAGGAAGGAAGAAGAAGAAGAAGAAGAAGAAGAAGAAGAAGAAGAAGAAGAAGAAGAAGAAGGAGAGAAGGAAAAGAAGAAGAAGAAGAGGAGGAAGAGGAAGAAGAAGAAAACGTATGTCTCCAAGAATATACATTTTATTTGCATTGGGACATAAAACTCAGCAATTTATTCTTAAGCAGTATTCAGACTGAGCTCTACCATGATGCCAAGAGCTGTTCTTGTTTAATTTTTTTTACTCTTCTTGTTTCAAGTCCATTGTTTATTGGCTCAGAACCATTTCAGAATAATATGTTGAGTCAACAGGGAAAGATGCAAAACTGAGGGTGGAGAGCAATGGGCTCCAGAAAGGGCCAAAACACAACTGGCTCTGCCCTTACTGCCTAAGGCTGTAAAACAATTTTATTGCAATCAGCAATGGATCCAGACTTCCCAGATCTTGAGGTATCCTTGGATAAGTAGGCTGTTTCTGAAAAGCTCTGGAAGATACATTTTAAAACATACATTTAACCATTTGTTCATTCAACAATGTTACTGAGCATGAGCATCATTAGGACCAATGTGGAAGCTCTTACAATCTAGGGGGAGGGATACACGTAATTATAATGTAATATGGCAAAGAATAGGGTACCAATATGTTTAGGGCACCTTAAAGCATATAGCTACAGGAAAAGATTTGGTCATAGAAAAACTTCTGGTAGGAGTTAACCAGCTAAAAGGAAAGAAAAAGAAAGAAGAAAAAGAAAAAGAAAAAGAAAGAAAGAAAGAAAGAAAGAAAGAAAGAAAGAAAGAAAGAAAGAAAAAGGAAAGAAAGAAAGAAAGAAAGAAAGAAAGAAAGAAAGAAAGAGAAAGAGAGAGAGAGAGAGAAAGAAAGAAAGAAGAAAGAAAGAAAGAAAGAAAGAAAGAAAGAAAGAAAGAAAGAAAGAAAGAAAGAAAGAAAAGAGAAAGAAAGAAAGAAAGAAAGAAAGAAAGTAAAGATGGGGGCCAGGCAATGGCTACAGTATTCATAGTTTACCTTATACAATGGATATCTATGGATATCTACCTTGCTCTAGGCACTGTGCTTGGCTCCAGGCCAGTGTGCTGGGTTCTGGCATTTAAAGATGCTAAAGCATATGGCACCATTAGGAAACCTGAATAGCCCAATCATACAGGAATGAAGCGTGAATGAGGTAGAAAGAGAGAAGGAGGGACACGTGGGTGGCTCAGTGGTCAGGCAGCTGCCTTCACTTCAGGTCGTGATCCTGGGATCAGGGATTGAGTCCTGCATCGGCTCCCTGCATGGAGCCTGCTTCTCCCTCTGCCTGTGTCTCTGCCTCTCTCTCTATGTCTCTCATGAATATAAAAATAAAATCTCCAAAAAAATTTTTTTAATAAAATAACAATTTTTAAAAAAAGAAAGAGAGAAGGAGGAATGGATAGGCAGGGCGACATTACCACAGTAAGGTTTAGACTTTTCATTAAAACCAGAGCAAATGAAAGTCTTTACATAAACATGACAGGTCAGATATGGGTTTTAGAAAGATCTCCACTGAGGCTGTGTAAAAAACAAACTACAAAAGGCAAAGAGTGGAGACAGGGACTAGAGGGGAGGATGGCCTAATAATCAAGGGAATAGCACAGAAAGGCCTGACTTCAAAAAAAAACTTTTTTTATTTCAAAATTATTACAAAGCAGGGCACCTGGGCAGCTCAGTCGCTTGAGCATCCAACTCTTGGTTCCTGCTCAGGTCATAATTTCAGGGTCATGAGATGGAGCCCCACGTTGGGCTCCGCATTCAGTGTGAAGTTGGCTTGAGATTCTCTCTCTCTCTCTCTCCCTTTGCCCTTTCCTTCTGCTCACTCTTTCTCTCTCACAAATAAATAAATAAGTAAAATCTTTAAAATATTACTACAAAGCTATTAGAATAGAGACAGTATGCTTTCAACATAAGAATAGGCATATTGATAAATGGTATCAAATAAAAGTATAGAAATAAATCTTTATATTTGCAGTCAATAGATTTAAACAATGATGTCAAGACAACTCAATAGGAAAAGAAAATCTTTTCAACAGATGTACTGGGGTAACTGGATACTCAGACACAAAATAATTAACTTGAGCCCCTATATCACATCAAACATAATAATGAACTCAAAACAAGTCATAGATCTAAATGTAGAAGCTAAAACAATAAAACTTTCAGATGCTAGCATAGACTTTGGAGTGGACAAAAATTTCTCAGGTATAATATCAAAGTACAGTCCAGAAAAGGAAAAAAAAGAAAATCAAGGGACACCTGGGTGGCTCAGTCAGATTAAGTCTCTAACTCTTGTTCTTGGTTCAGATCATGATTTCAGGGTCATGAGATTGAGCCCTGTGTCAGGCTCTGTGTTGAGTGTGGAGCCTGCTTGAGATTTTTTCTGTCTGCCCCTCCCCACTGCTCATGTGTGCTCTGTCAAATAAATAAATAAGAAAAAAATGATGAATTTGCACTCATCAAAATTAAAAATTTTTGTGCTTCAAAGGATTTTATTAAGAAGGTGAAAAGAAAACCCACAGAAAGGGAGAAAATATTTTTAAATAATATATACACTAAAGGACTTAGACTATATTAATAACTCTCTTATAAGAAAATAATAAGAAGATAATAAACAAGCAATAAAAAGATGAATGACCCAATTTGAAAATGGGCAGAGTGAGTGCACGTGTCCCCAAAGATTTGTGAGTGGCCAAAAAGCACATGTTCAACGTCATCAGTCACTAGGGAAACACAAATCCGATTCACAACGAGATGCCTTTCCATACCCACTAGGACCACTACAATCAAAAAGAGAATCCCCAGCGTTGGAGACAATGTGGAGCTATTGTAACCCCCACACACTGCTGGTGGAAATGTAAAATGGTACAGATGCTTTAGAAAACAGTTTGGCAGTTTCTCAAAATGTTAAACACAAAATTACCATGTGACCCAGCAATTCTACTCTTAGGTATCTATTTAAGAAAAATAAAAACAGATTTTCTACACAAAGACTTACATACAAATGTTCATAGCAGCATTGTTTATAATAGCCAAAAAGTGGAAGTGACTCAAATGTCCGTAACTGGTAATGAATAAACAAATGAACACATATCCACGCCATGGATGACTATTTGGCAATATATAGGAAGTTAGTACTGATACATGTGATAGCATGTCTGAACCCCAAAATATTATGCTAATTGAGGGAAGTCAGACACAAAAGACCACATATTGTATGATTCTATTTATAGAAATGTTCAGAAAAAAAGCGAAAATAAAGGCAGAAAGTAGTGGTTGCCTGGAGTTAGGAGTGGGAGTGAGAAGTGGGCAAATAGGCACCAGAGGTCTTATTTGTATGATAGAAATGTTCTAAAACCTATTGTGGTGCTAGTTATATGGTTTTGTAAGTATGATTTTAAAAATATTGAATTGTATACACTTAACATGGGTGAATTTTATGGTATGCATAAAAAACAATGAAGCTTTTGGGGGAAAAAGATAAGGAATGGAAGGAAGTGATATGAACCAACAATAAGAAAATACCATCCACAGAACATGTGAACCAAAAGGATAAAAGAATTCTACAAGGACGATACTGATGGCTAATCTTCACTGAACAGCCATTATGTGGATACTATTATTCACCTAATACAAATTAGTGTAAAGTTTTCGTAGAAACCTTATTAGGAGTTATGGTATCATCATCCATGTTTTACATGTGAGCAAACTCTGCTGAGGCACAGAGAGGTTAAAATTTTTTCTGAAGGTTACACAGTACGTGGAGATCAAACAAAGCCATTTGTGGAATAAATAGGACAAGGGGAGAGATGAATTTCATAAGCTGCCTTGCCACTCCATCAAAATGTTTGACAATCCTCTCTTTCTCTGACCTTCACACAGCCCATCTTGATCCACCCAGGTGGGAAAACATTCACATCTCTTCTTGTTGTAGACCCTGGTCCGAGCAAGTTGATTCTGACTTTGGCCATCACCTTCTGCAAGAACATTCATGACATCTTGGTTATTTTTGCCCAAGACCATCAAGGTTGCCAAATGGTCGGTCAAGGACAATAACCAGAAAGAAATTAAAAGTAGTAGGGCTCACTCATTAGTGAGAAGATATTTAAAAGACAATTAGCTTCCTTATGACAAGCAGTTGGAAGTAGCCATGGAAAACTCAGGGGGTGGAAATCCACTTCCTCCAGGAACTGGAAAGCCATTTAAAATCTGTTTTGTGCTAAGAAGTTTATCTTGAGAAACAGTTTTTTGGTTTTTGTTTTTTAACTATCATTCAAACCAGGCTACTATTGTTTTGGAAGATGATATGGAAAAATAATAAGTACATGTTTATTTTACCTGCTCAAGAAATAAACAGGCAAGGGACACCTGGGTGGCTCAGTCAGTTAAGCATCTGCCTTTAGCTCAGGTCATGATCCCGGGGTTCTGGGATCGAATCCTGCATCAGGCTCCTTTCTCAGCAGGGAGTCTGCCTTTCCCTATGCCTGTTGCTCCCCATTGTGCACACTTGCTCTCTCTCTCACTCTCTCTCTCAATCTGACAAATAGATAAAATATCAAAGAGAAAGAAAGAAAGAAAAAGAAAGGAAGGAAGGAAGGAAGGAAGGAAGGAAGGAAGGAAGGAAGGAAGGAAGGAAGGAAGGAAGGAAAGGAACAGGTGAGCATTATTGCATCCCTGACCACCTCAGGTAGTTGTGAGAAAGCCTGCTCAATCAAGACTCTGCTACCCTGACCAGGCACATTTCTCCTGGGGAGAGCGGCATGGTGTGGGCAGTATTCAAAAGACATTAGCTGACCACCCAGAGGCCTTCTTTGCACTAGGGCCCTTGCAGTGCTGTGCCACTTTTGTGGCCTCAGGCAGACCTCACTGCCTCTCTGGGCAGAAAATGAGAAGGCTGGAGGAGATGGGTTCCAAGGTCTCTTCTGGCTTAAATATTCTTCTCTTCTATTTTAGTCTGTGAAACAGCTAGGCCTCCAATCTGACCCATGATAGTTAGAAGTTCCCTAATATATGGTAACATATCACCACCACAAAGTGTTTGAAATGTGTTTGCTCAGTTGTAGAGGCCAAAAGTTCAGAATCAACAATTTTGGCAGGGTGAGTTCCTTTTGGAGACTCTCAGGGAGAATGTCTTTCTCCTGCTTCTGGAGGCTGCTGACAATCCTTGATGCCTCTTGACTTCTAGACACGTCACTCTGACCTGTTCCTCTGTCTACACACATGACCCTGACCTGTTCCTCTGTCTGCACATGGCTTCCCCATGGTGTTCCTCTCTGTTTCTCAAATCTCCTCCTTCCGTCTCGAGATGAAGATGGCATCTCAAGGTCTTTAACAACATCTGCAAAGATTCTATTTCCAAATAAGGTCACATGCACAGGTACTGGGATGAAGGCTTGGGAATATCTTTTGAGGGGACACCATCAACCTGCTAACAAACAGCTAACATTAATTAGATTTAACATGTACCTGGCATGTTTTCAGGTGCTTCAAGTGTATTAGCACATTTATTTGCACAACAACCCTATGTGGTAAAAACTTGTGTTGTATGCATTTTTATAAATGAAGAGACCAAGAGGTTGGGGTGACTAACCCATGCTACTGGGCTACTAAGCCAGGCATGCAGAATGCTTCTCATGTCTCATCACAAAAGGATTCCGTGCTGCCTCCCATGCAGGCAGAAGCACACAGAGTGCCAGCTTCATGCAGGTTACAGGTGCTCTCAGATTTCAGTCTTTCCTTCATTAACAAATAACACAGTGGGCTCTCAACATGTATTTATTGAACAGATAAATGCCTACAGTGCCACAGGCTCTGTACTGGACATTGGGGTACAGATGTCAACAAGGTTCTAACAGGTCCTGGTCAAAAATCAGAAATGACTTTTTTCTAACTGGGCCTAATTTGGAGTTGGATTAAAACTAGCAATAAGGCAAATATTCAATGTTCTCAGAGTCAGAGATATGACACCAGAGAGAATAACCCTCTCTATCCATTTTTGGCTCTAATAATAAAATGATATCAAAACATAAACATCATGTGACCATGACATATGGGTTTTTCACATGGGTTTCAGCCATCTGTGAAGTTTCTCCCTCTTTATCTCATTCTCTCTCATATTAGGAGAATCACCTCAACTTTATTCTTCTGTGAGTTGGGGGCAATCACTAAGTTTCCACTCACAAGCAAGGATCTGCTGCCAGGACAATGATGCACGGGAATGGGGTAGAGGTGGTTCTAGACCTTTTTATAATCTCTTATGGGCAACCTCTGAGTGGCAGGCATGGTATACACTCACAGCTCCCTTAGCTCTTTGAAGGCAGAGTTAATGGCTGGGTCCCTCTTCTTCCTTGGTAGTAACATTTGAAAGGTAGCAGAATATGCTACCCCAAACAGCCACTTACACATAAGGATTATTTATTAAGAAAAAGCAGATGTATTTACATTCTCCCTATTTATCTAAAAGTATATACATATTCAAAGTAATAGACTAATGTGGAGAAAAGGAAAGATTGACCATAGTCAATAATTCAATAATTTTATAGTTTCTTTACTATTTTGCCAAAGCTGATGGAAAATAATAATGATAATAATGGTGATAATGATGCCTAGATTCATTTCTCTCTCTCTCTCCGTCTCTCTATCTCTCTTATTCTCTCTCTCTCTCCTGTTACCATTCTACAAGGACTACCAATAGGTGAATAGCAGATGATTCAGCAGAAGGAACAATAGCTCTGGATTTTTTTACAAGCCAGAAAAAGCAGGCCTCATTAATTGGGTGTTAGCTGGAGAAGACTGGATTGTTACTCTGAATACAAAGCATCTCCCCTCGCCCCACCCCCACCTCCAAGCATATTAGGTGCATTCTGGAGAAGTCATGGGTAATGCAAATAACTGCATATGGAGTCATTATTCAATGACTGACTTACACTGGCAGGGAAGTTTTCCCAGAGGAAGAAAAATGATCCCAAACTATGATTAAAACTCATACTTTAAGAATCTTAATAATCATATCAAAAAGCCTTCTGTATTTCTTAGTGCATGAGCATTTAGCTACACCACAGCCCTGCAAGTGAACAGTGTAATCCATAGGATCATCTTACACTCATTTACTGCTCTGTTTCTATTATATCCAAATCTCTCATTTGCTGAACACCCCACCTTGGATGGACTGATTATGTTGCCTGGTATTTTGCCCAAATTGTCAAGTCAGCTACTCCCATGTGCATTGATCCCCTTTAAGTATTCCTGAAAGTGGCAAAGGGGGCCTCCAAGGCTCAAGGTGCTTAAAACACATCATTACTTCCCCAAATATGGCTACCACAATTAACTAAAAATATTAACTTTCTTTGCCTTAGGCAGGAATTTTAGAAACTCAGTGTGATAAGAGTGTTTATCTCCTGCAATCAGAAGCTCTATCTTTCAATAGCAAATAATTGGAAAATAAGTTCAATGCTATGTAATAAATGCCATTCAGTAGACAAAAATCTTTCAAAATGTGAAGCCCAGGGAGGATTAATAAAAGATACCAGTGTAAGTTTAAAAATGCAAATAAATAAGAAGCATTGTTCCCTTTGGGGAGAAAAAAAATGATAAAGGTGAGTTTTATTGGCAAGGAGAGGATATTGGTAGTGGTGCATTTTCATTTATGTACTGGAGAATTATGTATTCAGATTCTTCTGGGTGCTGGGCATTGTACCAGTGACAGGGAAATAAAAGAGATAGAGAGAACTAGGACATGGGTCCTATCCTCAAGGAATTGCCGATCTAGAAGGGAAAGAGTTTTAATATGTAAATAAGTAAATAAATGTGACTGTGTGCATATATTCTTTAATCCATTGAATAAGCTCAGTCTAAGGCAATGAAAGAAGAAAATGAAAATAGTTTGAAAGAATTTTCAAGATAAGATTGAGTTTATGAATTTTTAGTGGCTGTAAACCAAATGTTATTCTGACAACTTTTACTCCTGCTGCTATCTTTAGGCATAAGACAAATGGGCAAAATTGAGATCTGCATATTTGAGACAGCCAATCTGTGTATGCATAGTCATTGACCTAATGGCTGCTCTATCATTTCTCAAAGTGTATCCTGCAGATTATCATCCCTTGAGAAAACAAACCAGAGGGTGGGAATCGCTGAATACTTTCACTCCATCTGAGAGATTCATGACAAATCTTCACATTTTAAAAGCTGTGTGAGGTATTGCATTAAGGAATCTCATTTAATTTATGAAATTAGGTCTTGCCCAAACCTACTTCATCATGGATGGAATTTGAGGGTAGCACTTATTGACATTCCACAGGACGATTGCTCCCCAGAACATTCTCTTGGAAATGCTACAGTCTTAGATAATAAACATACATCTATTGCTCTTAAAAGAATACTTGTAGACCACTTGTACTCTTGACCCCCAGGGACATTTCACAAAGAGAAAACTGCTAAACCCTGCTGTGCACATTTCCAGAACCTAATGTTTATATATGAAGCAAATTGTGCAAACTGAAATTCAAAATAAGTAGGTACATAAGCAGGAATAATGTAAAATATGAAAGGTTATGACCAAATGCATAAGAAAATAGTTTTTACACAGAGCAACCAATCTGTTGTTAAACAACCTTTATGATCAACTTGGTTTACCTTATCTCTTTCTTCTTGACATAAACGTGATTCACCTGTTTGAATCAATTTCTACATGATCACGTTTTAGCCTCACATTGTAGATTACTCCTTCGGAGAAGGCTAAGATACCTCAGCAAAAGATATGGTCAGCAAAAGTAGTCATGTTCTTTGCTCTTAAAGAAAATGCCTACAGAAAGCCATGGGGAGTTCATTAGCTTAACAGAATATATTTATAAGATCAATGAAGTAAGTCAAATAATTTTATTTCCATTATTTCTTGGTTCTATAGAGAATGAGTATCCCTTTAGACCTTTGTTCTTTGATGAGGCCTTCTATAGCATCAAAAACCACTTAAAAATAGACCTCATTCTCAAAGGATATGGGTTTCAGTAATGCAAGATGAACAAGCCCCAGAGATCGACTGTACAGCATAGAGCCAACAGTTAACAATACTGTACTGTATACTTAGAAGCTTGCTAAGAAGGCAAATCTCATGTAAAATGTCTTATCAAATAATAATAATAAATAATAACAATAATAAATATAGCGGAAAGGAGGAAATTTTTGGAAGCAAGGATATATTTATGGCATAGATTGTGGTGATGGTTTCATGGGTACGTTCTTACCTCTAAACTTGTCAAACTGTACATATTAATTATGCACAGCTTCCTCTATGTCAATTATTCCTAAATAAAGTGGCCTTTAAAAAGAAATAGACTGATGTAAAAAACAAAATAAAATAAAATATACACTAAAAGTTACTTTACCCTCTATCCCATTGATTTGTTTGAAAATGCTAGTGTCCTAGAACCCCACTCTTCTTGCTCCTGGCCCATGGAGGTTCTAGCTAAGTTTTCTCTGTAAAATAATCATATTTACAGTGTATTTTTTTTTTTAATTTTTATTTATTTATGATAGTCACAGAGAGAGAGAGAGAGGCAGAGACACAGGCAGAGGGAGAAGCAGGCTCCATGCACCGGGAGCCCGACGCGGGATTCGATCCCGGGTCTCCAGGATCGCGCCCTGGGCCAAAGGCAGGCGCCAAACCGCTGCGCCACCCAGGGATCCCTACAGTGTAGTTATTAATGTTACTAAGAGTAATGTTAACTGAGGCTCTTACATGAGGTACTGTAGGTGATACATCTGCAATAGCATCTGCCCGGAATAAATACTGTCTAACTGTTGGCCATTATTACTATTTGCCAGTAATTTGAAATTCAATCTCTTCTTCATTACTCAGCAACACTATTAGGTAGATATTATCATTCTCCCCATCTTATAGAAGAGGAGACTGAAGTTCAGTGACAGTATGCAACTTGAAGCAAAAACCAACCAGTTAAGGATCCTGGGGATAATTTTAAGCATAATCAAAGGCCAATTTAAAAACCTAGCTTCTGGGGATCCCTGGGTGGCTCAGGGGTTTAGTGCCTGCCTTTGGCCCAGGGTGTGATCCTGGAGTCCCAGGGTCAAGTCCCGCATCGGGTTCTCGGCATGGAGCCTGCTTCTCCCTCTGCCTCTGTCTCTGCCTCTGTCTCTCTCTGTCTCTTATGTGTCTACCATAAGTGAATAAATAAAATATTTTTTAAAAAATAAAATAAAAAAATAAAAATAAAAACCTAGCTTCTTTTTTTTCTTTTTCTAAGATTTATCTATTTATTTAAGGGAAGAGAAAGAGAGAGAAAGAGAGCGCACACGAGGGCTGAGGGAAGGACCAGAGGGAGAGGAAGAGAGAATTCTCCAGCAGACTCCCTGCCAAGCATGGAGCCCAACTTGAGGCTCAATCTCATGACCCTGAGATTATGATCTGAGCCCAGATCAAGAGTTGGACATTCAATCAACTGAGTCAACCAGGCGCCCCTAAAGCCCTAGCTTCATGTAATTCACAAAACTTTATTATTTTTTTTAAGATTTCATTTATTTATTTATGAGAGACCCAGAGAGAGAGGCAGAGACATAGGCATAAGGAGAAGCAGGCTCCCTCCAGTGAGCCTGATGTGGGATTCGATCCCAGGACCCCAGGATCATGACTTGAGCCAAAGGCAGACACTCAACCACTGAGCCACCCAGATACCTGGCAGGATGGTCAGTTTTATGTATTAATTTGGCTTGGTTCTAATTTCCCATAATTCAAATACTAATCTAGGAGGCCTTGGGGAGGATCTTATAGATGTGAGTGAAGTCCATAATCAGTTGACTTTAAGGAAAGGAAATTATTCTAGATAGTCAGATGGATCTGATTCTATTAGTTGAAAGGCCTTAAAAGCAGAGCTGATGCTCCCCTGAGGAAAAGGAAATTCACCTATGGACTGCAATATCAGTTCATGCTTGGGCGTTCCATCCTGCCCTTCCCACTGGGTCTGCCCTGTAATTTTTTAATTTGCCAGCCAGCCTCCTAGACATTCCTTGCAATACATTTCCTATATATATATCTGCTACTGGTTTTGTTTCTCTGGTTGAAACCTTGACTGATATACCTGGATTCAGACCTGAATCTCTGTGTTCAGAGACAAAGTTAGCTCTCAACTGCTAATGTCATGGTAACCACCAAAACTCAACTCATTTAGGTCAAATGGATCTTGGCTTTATCAGGTCCCCATTGACTCCACTAAGCAGCTTTAAGCATATACACTATGAATAAGCAATGCAAATGTTCTTTTATTTATGTAACACTACCTTTCTTGCATTATTGCTAAGACAATAACTAATAATAATTAACATTTACTAATGAATTACCATGTTCCAGCCAAGGGCCAAGACCTTTGAATTCATTATCTTGTTTAATAGGTGTAAACCATAAAGAGGTAAGATTCTTCTCAACACAAGGAAGAATTCCCTAAGCATGAGAACAATCCAAAGATTGGCTGAGCCGCTCCAGGAGATGGAAAACTCTCCATCTGTGAAGATATTCAAGCCCAAGTTCAAGTCACCTGACAGTGAATTTAAGGAGGGAATTCAGCATTGGATGGTAGCTAAACATTGCAAACGCCAAATTCCCTTATTCCAAAACACTGTCCTCTGGCAATTTATATATGTAATCCATAACACTTCATTTTTAAACCACTAATAAAACTGTCCTCAAATGACTAAATGTGTACATGCTTGGATTTTTTTTTTTTTTTTTGCAAAATTATAAATAAATCGATGAACCTTTTCTTTTGTGGTCTCCCACAAGAGTAACTACAAAGATCTATAAACAGACACTCAAAGCAATGTGAATTTTCAATTATCCACATTGATAATGGAAGCAAATGGACAGATAATCCAAAGTAGCAGTGCAGTGCTGAAAATGTTTACATTTGGCCTTTAAATTCTGCACCTTGCCTGCTCCATGATCAAAAGGCAACACGGCTCAAAAACTATGTACTACCTTAGAAGACTTCTAGTTCCTCCTATTTTTAAATCTGTAGGTTAAATTTATTAGAATTTTAAATTAAATCATTAATAAGAATGAGCACCAATCTTTTTCTCCTCAATTCTCTTAAGTTCAAACCATTCAACTGAAAATTTGAGGTAGGAAAGGGCAAAATGATTGCATACAAATGTTTCCATAGTATGTGGGTTAGAAAACCTAAAATGGTGAAGCTACTTTGTCATAGATAAAAAGTTCTTTGCACCAAAAATGTTCATACTAAATCTTCTCCCAGTGGTAGTCTTATCTTGACCTGTAAACACTGTCTTTGGTCTCTTGATAAGGTTGGGCTGCAGCCAGTCAGTTTCTAGACGGTCTAAGCCAAAAGGCTAGAGAATGCCAGCACAGTGACCTTTGCAGGTGGTTTCAGAGAATTTTAGGGTGCCAGAAATAAAGTATGAATCAACCAAGTTCATTTTCTAAACTATGAACCATGGCAAAGTGAAAAAAAGCTTCAACTTCATTTCTGTTTTGTTTAAATAAAAATCTAAAACACCATAAAGTATTCCAAGGCAAAATGAAACACCATGTTCAGGAGAGACCTCTGGACCAGAAAGTAGAAGAAATGGGTTCTAGATATAAAATACAGATCTGCCAATAATTACCTAGAAGAAGAACAGCAATTATTTACCTTCTGGGCCTCCATTTGCTCATGACAACAACACTTCTTCTTTGTTGAAAGCTTTCTTACTATGTCACAGCTACTTTTCTAAGAGCGCTTTTGCATTTCAACTCACAGAATCCTCCCAATGACCTTATAAGCTAGGTGTCATTGGTAACCCCATTTTACAGAGGGCAAAAGAGAGGCTCAGAAAATCACTTGCCAAAAGCAGTGCTATATAATGGGGTCAAATACGATTCCAACTTATACTGAACCATCATATTCTAGTGCCTCTCAGCTAGAAAACAGAATTGAATTATATGTTCTCTCAGGATCCTTGAGCTCTTGTGTTCCATGGTTCTGTGAGACAGTAAAAATATCTATTAAATAGATAATGTGAAAGAGCTAGCCTCAGAAGGAATGTCTATTTGAAGAAATACTCATCCTTTAATATCCAGATCAAATGTCACCTCCTCTATACCCTAGGCATATATGCCAGTATATCCTAAGAGAGATAAGTAATGCCTTCAATCTTGGCTTTGGCACATACTATACCAGATGGTACTACCATTAGCTTCTCTTCTAGGCCAACATCATGACTTGATCATCTTTGTGTGACCCCAGAAGCTATAACATAATAGGTGCTCAATAAATATTCCATTTATAAGTATTAATTTCATAGCATATAAGCTACACAGGTATTAAGAAACCAACTGTGATCAAAATTTGAGACAAAAAATATTTAAGAATACAGTATTATAACAACTGGCCTTCTTTCCCTGACACCCATGAAGTCACCTCATCTTACTTCCACAAAATGTCTTCTTGGCCTTATCCTCAGGACCTTGAATTTTCTTTTCTCTTGTTTGAAAGGCCCTTCACTTGGATCCTCATGACACCTCTTAAAATATTTTTTCATTTATTTACTTATTTGAAAGAGAAAGGGAAAGAATGCTAGAGAGCACAAGCAGGGAGAGGGGCAAAAGGAGAGGGAGACACTGACATCCCACTGAATAGGGAGTCTGATGCCAGGTTTGATCCCAGGAACCTGAGAGATCAAGACCTGAGCCAAAGGCAAATGTTTAACCAACCGAACCACCCAGGCACCTTGCCAGATCAATACTTTTCAAATACGTCCATCTCAATATTTAGCAAACCAAAATTATGATGACGAGGGACTGTATACAAATCTGAGTTCATTCACCCCACAAAATTTGGGTTTTGAGACTCGAAAATGTTACGTAAGTGAATACAATTTCATAGAAAAGCTTCCCTAAGAGGTTGGTGAGCCCTTAGGAGAGACTTCCTAATGCATGTATATGCTGTTCTTGTCAGTCAGCTTACTTGTAGGTATTGGGATTTTTATTTTAGAGGCATAGGAAGAGAAGCCCAGAGATACAAAATGATTTGCAGATGGTGGCACCACATGTCATTAGTAGAAGCAGGAGAAGTCTGAGGTCTGTTTACTCTGCTTCAGAAATCAGAAAGTGATTTTAATAAGGCTTGGCCCTGTTCTCTCTTTTTGCAATTGCTTATCCACATACAGGAGAAGCAGAACAGCTCCTAGTTTACTGCTACTCATTCACTGGCATGGACTTGAGTTATTAGTAATGGTAAGCCATTAGTACATAAGATGTCTAAATGTCTATCTCTCTGGATGGAAGAGATAGATAGATATAGATAGATAGATGATAGATAGATAGATAGATATCCATATAATATAAACAGAAAGGGAGAGAGAGAGAATATACAAATGGACAACGGCCATACCATATATAAAAATAGAACCTTGAGCCACAACTTATAGCAACCTTCCCAGGCTTATCAACAATAAACCACACAGAAGGTGGTTTAAATCAGACCTGCAGGAAGCCAGATTTCTATCTCTAGTGACAATCCAGAAAGTGAAACAGTAGCTTCTCTAATAATCAGCCTAAACTGTCCAGGTCTTGATTAATAAGTAACTGAGCTTCCCTCAATTTTTTCTCCACTTCCGAACTTAGGACCGATTAAAGAAAGCCAACTATGCACTGCTAACCAATTACATGAGACATGCCATTTCTAGTCAGCCTACCTCCAGCTTCCCCATGACCACAACACCCGATCAGGGCATGCCTGAAGCCTTCCTATTTTTCACTATAAAGCTTTCCCACTCCTCTCCCTGCCTTTGAGTCTCTGCTAAAACCCAAATGATGGTGGCTCACTCCCTTACTGGAGCAGTCTCTAAATAAACAGCCTTTGCTTTTCTCATATGGTTGGTATTGGTTTATTTATAGATATGTAATTAGTATGTAAAATATCTATCTGTATACACACACATATATAAATCATATATACATAATTTACATGTGCGTATATATCCCATAAAACCAATGAATTATTGTTTCTTTAATATTTCTCTTTACATATATTCCTTATAAAAGTCTTTAAATTTTGGGCAGCCCAGGTGGCTCAGTGGTTTAGTGCCGCCTTCAGCCCAGGGCATGATCCTAGAGACCTGGGATCGAGTCCCATGTCAGGCTCCTGCATGGAGCCTGCTTCTCCCTCTGCCTATGTCTCTGCCTCTCTCTCTCTCTCTCTATCTGTGTCTCTCATGAATAAATAAATAAAATCTTGAAAAGAAAAAAGTCTTTAAACTTTATTTTAAAATTAATTTTTGCATTGCCATCTTAAATAGAACAATAGTAATTTTCTAATATGCACTAAAAACAATGCTTATTAAATTAAATCTCTTGCTTCAGTTACCACCTACCCTTCACATACTACCAGTATTTAGTGTGTGCAATTTAGTTAGGCAAATGCTGAGCATAGGAATAAAACCCTGTGTTTGAACTCAACTCTTCTCCTCACCTATGTGGTCTCAGACAAGTGATGCAACCTCTCTGAGTTTTGAGTCCTCAACCTGATGGATGCCCATGATCATCCCAAAAGGTTATGGTGAAGATGAAATTCAGTAGTACTTATGAATGCACCAGGTATAGGCAGGTGCTCAAGAAATACACTTATATTTTAACAAATACAACATAAAAGAGAGCAAGAAGGATGAGAAAAGAAGTATAGCCATTAGAATGAAGTTGCTTGAGTTTGTTCAAACCCAGATGAGTTTCTGCCATCCACTATGGGTCAGCTGCACAACAGCCAGGAAATGTTCATCCACATTAAGTGCTGACAGTGAAAAGCTATTTAAACCACCCTAGCTGAATCACAACATTTTCCATAAGGAAGGCTTTCAGGGGAGGGAGGATCAGCCTGTGGTCATTTACAACCAGTCCTTACCCATAACCTGTGTTCAATGGCCACTTAACGCGTCTTTGAGCATTGATCAGAATTAAATCAAAGAAAGAGAAAAAAATGCAGCTGATGACAAAACAGACTAGAATCCATCTTTGCACATATTCCAGAAAAGACTGGGTCTCTCTTGAAAGCCTTAAGTGGACTTTAACAGCAAGAAATCTGGAACGTGGAAATTACATATGTACATTACAGGTGTCTGTGTATAATTATTTTTTTAATGTTTGCACAAGTGCAGGTCAGGTGGCTTTAGAAAAATGGCATCATTAAGGTGGTTTGCAGCAATTATTTCATAAACAATCGCGCAGATTAATAAATGAATTTTAATTTAATAAATGATGGGCAAAGGGCCTCAGTTTTCACTGAAAACTGGAAGCAGAACCTATTAGTAAGGTAGATGCTCCCAGAGGCACAGATTGCTGATTCGTGGGCCCAAAGAGAATGCAAAATGCCAGGCTCCAGAAGATGGAAGAAAAAGAGCAGTGTTACCAGGTGGTGCCCCCAGGACAGGAGCAGGAAAGGTTCTATTCTGCAGATAGAACAAACTACACTGGCAATGTCCATGCTGATGTGCCAGCGGTGATATAAAGCAAAGCCAGAAACTGTCTCTAAGGAGCCTGAGTCTATATGGAGGCACATTGCACACCCGCTCTCCATAAACCAGGAGGACTAGGGCCTGAGAAAAGCTGTCGAGATGTGGCTCAGAAACTCTTCGTCCAGGGACACCTGGGTGGCTCAGCAGTTGAGCATCTGCCTTTGGCTCAGGTCATGAACCCAGGGTCCTGGGATAGAGTCATGCATCTAGCTCCCCGCAGGGAGCCTGCTTCTCCCTCTGCTTATGTCTCTGCCTCTCTCTGTGTGTCTCTCATGAGTAAATAAAATCTTTAATTAAAAAAAAACAAAAACAAAAACCTTCAGTCCAGGGCATGCCTCACCTGATTTTTCTCCTCTATTCTGTATTGTTCCTCAAACACAAAAGATATTATCTTGCTTTTAAAGAGTTACCTTCCAGCCACTCACAAAAAGCTTTGTTTCACCCTATCAGTAAGCATCTCTATGGCCTAGTATCTCCCTCAAGGTAACTTTTATCCAGCAGCCCTTTCTTTCTATGCTAACACTAAACCTACTAATTTCCAAAGTGTGGTTAAGTCTTCACCTCTCATTTCTTTGTTTTTCTTTTTAAAGTGGAGGCAGATCAAATAATTAATAGTAATAATATTAATAGGGATGCCTGGGTGGCTCATCGGTTGAGGGTCTGCCTTCAGGTCAGGGCATGATCCCGGGTCCGGGGATTGATTCCCATATTGGGCTCCCTGCGAGGAGCCTGCTTCTCCCTCTGCCTGTGTCTCTGCTTCTCTCTGTCTCTCATGAATAAATAAATAAAATCTTTAAAATAATAATAATAATAATAATAATAATTAATAAAGTGGCGGCAGATCCGATTTAGTTAAATGAATGGACATATGATAGAACGTTAACGTGGAAAGGAGCCTTGGTTGTTATCTGGCCCAAATTTTACAGATAAATAAATGCAAATTCAGGAAGGTTTACTTTCCAAACATTCTCAAGGCCATAGGATCAGCCAGCCATTGACAGACTGCACTCATCTTCCTATTATCCTGTGGGAGAGTTGAGAAAAGATTTCCCCTGGGGGCACTGAGTGCTCCAGGGATTTCTGAAAGCTGTGTTTGTTGTTTCATTCTGCTTGTAAGAATGAAAGAACCTAATTAAAGGATTAAGGAGATGGGATGGGAATGGAAGAAAAAGAAAAGAAGCATAATATGGGGATCATAAGAGGAGAGAAGGAATAATCGATAAAATCTGCTTGAATAGAAAAGCAGGGAAAAACTTGGAGGCAAAGACAGGGCAAATCCTTCCATGCAAGAACTGTCAGAAGTAAAGCCTACCCTCATGAGGCTTACAGAAGTCAGCTTTTCCAGAAATTTTGCTTTTTAGTATGTGAGAGGAGAGAATGCATGAAAATTAAACAGGACACTACAGTTTTAAGTATCAGGCAAAGCATTAATATTAAGCTGAGAAATATTTAAGGACTCAAAAATTAGCAAGGGGAAAAAGGAAAAACCATGATTTCATGTTGCTTCTATAAATATGTTAATGACAGGCAATGATATATGTATGTAATTATTAGTTTTAATGTATAGACAATATATACATTGACCATATGATTAATAATCAATGATACGTTTACAATTTGAACCTTATTATCACACAGCAAAATAACTAACATAATGTGTCTACCCTTCATATGGATGTGATTTCTAGCAGACACAGCATGAAAATATCCCAGGACCTCCGTCTCCAGGGATTACCACCAGAATAGCCTCCTTTTGAGGGCAGGGGCCATACCCTGTGCATCTCTGTATCCTTCAACAGGTGCAGCCAAGGCTTTGTGCAAGATGAAAACACAATAAACATTTGCTAAATGACTCAGTGAGAGAAACTAATGATCTCACTAACAAATAAAGGAGGAGCAGAGGCTAAAGTGAGGCGCTGCAGGACTGTTTGCCCCAGCAGCCTGCATGCAAATAAAGTGCTAAACTCTCCTCAAGAAATCAAAGCCACATTTAAAAATCAAATGAGATCCTTTTTTTACTGGAAGGAGTTGGGTCTGGATCTACGGTCTGCTAATGCGTGAAAGATGGTCCATGTCATTATCAGCCAGATCCTGAAAATATGGATGACAAGCCCCAGAATTACACAGAAAGGGAAAGAGTCTTTGCCTCACTAAACATTCAAGAGCCTCCTTTTTCTTATTGTATTTCCGATTATTTCAGATTTCAATGCAAACTTCATCCTTCACATGAAAAACACAAGCCCTCTAGCCCTTTCTGCTCATGCTGCAAATTATGCTTCTCATATTAAAAGAGGCTTTATAAGTTCAGCCTTTATTTACTCCATTATTTATCATAAGGCCGCACTGTTTAAGGATAAGATATATTTGCTTACAGAGGATCGGCCAAAGTAACAGAGCTGGCTTATGTGAAATTCGGTCCAAAATTCAAGTTTAAAACTAACCATTTTCTCTTTGAATGGCAACCGAAAGAAAAAATACAACACACACCAGCTCAGCCAGGGAGCAGGAGGGGGAGGAGGGGAATTAGCAAATCTCTGAAAAATAAAGCTGCATAATCTGCTATATTTCAGCCTCCTTTTATCCTCCAAATCCCCCATCTTTGTTTAAGCTACAAACGGACTCCATAAAAATCAGCTCACTGGCCTCCCATATTATACACCTCCCTGCACAAATCAAATGAAGCCTTGCCTGAAAAGCTGATAAACACACACACACACACACTCACACACACTCACACACACACACACACACACACACACACACACACCACCCAACACATGAGCAAGCTGATGTGTTTAAAAAGTGGTTATCATTTCTAATTCTTTCCTTTCTCTCCGGGGACCAGAGCATCTTTCGGAGGAGCACACAAAACTCTGGCACTGAACACACTTCGCCCCTGCATTTGTTTTGAATGTTCGAAAATCGCCACCACACAAAGTGTTTCATCATTAGCATCGATTTTTAGCACCTCGGGAGGGAAGTGAACAGTTGCAGTGTAACTGTTTAACGTCAGGGCATAACCAGAACCACCTCCTAGCATTTGCTCTCAAGATCCAGTTTTTCCCAGAGAAGTGCATTCTTCTTAATGTTGACAACAGCGCTGGTCTGCACCTTCCAGGTACTTAGGTCTGTACTGTCTCATTTTGCTTGCATTTTTATTTATAGTAAACTCTCAATGCTAGCCAGCAACGTCAGAAACATACAGCTTTTTTTTTTTTTTTAATGATACTCAGAGAGAGAGAGAGAGAGAGAGAGAGAGGCAGAGACATAGGCAGAGGGAGAAGCAGGCTCCATCCATACACTGGGAGCCCGACGTGGGATTCAATCCTGGGTCTCCAGGATCGCGCCCTGGGCCAAAGGCAGGCACCAAAGGCTGCGCCACCCAGGGATCCCCATACAGCTTTTTTGTCATGGCTTTCCTCCTCATCACTAGCCTAGTGGGAGACCCTGAAATGCTCAGCGTCCATCTCTGTCCTAGCGTCACTTTACAGGTCCCCAGCCCAAGCCTCAGTACCCCTTGGCCCAGCCCCACAGCACTAGATATCTTGGCTAGCAGTCACTCAGGGACAAATACATATTGTCTACTTTTTGACTGATGTGTATCCCACCTGTGACCCTGGGAATTCTGCAAGGGGAGAGATTGTTATCCATCTTTGAATCCTCCATGCCCGGCTCGGTGAGCTAGGCATGATAAACACTCAATAACCACACCACTTACCACAGTACAGATTTTTTGTAATAATAATATCAGCTAATATTTACAGAGTCTATGCTATAGACCAAGCACTTCACATCCACCCTCTCACATATTCCTCCCTCAAACTCTGTAAGGTGGCTAGTAGTATCATATTCTTGTCTTTTAGATGAGAAATATAGGGTTAGGGAGGCTAAGTCATTTGCCCAGATTTTAAATCATGGGATAGAATCATTTTTGGTTTTTTTTTTTTTTTTTAAGATTTTATTTATTTGAGGGATCCCTGGGTGGTGGCGTGGTTTAGCGCCTGCCTTTGGCCCAGGGCACGATCCTGGAGACCCGGGATCGAGTCCCACGTCAGGCTCCCGGTGCATGGAGCCTGCTTCTCCCTCTGCCTATGTCTCTGCCTCTCTCTCTGTGTGTGACTATCATAAATAAATAAATAAAATAATAAAATAAATAAAAATTTTTTAAAAGATTTTATTTATTTGAGACAGACAGAGAGAACACAAGTGGGGAGGAGAGGCAGAGGGACAGGGAGAAACAGACTCCCCACTGAGTAGGGAGCCCAACTCAGAGCTTGATCCCAAGACCCAGGGATCATGATCTGAGCCAAGGGCATACGCTTAACAGACTGAGCCACCTAGGCATCCAGAATCAGGGTTTAAATTCACATTGGCTGACTCTGGACAAGAGCTGACCCAATAGATTAATCTAAAAACAAAAAATAGATTAATCTACTCTCATGGTTGCTCCCTCAATGGGCCAAGCAATGATCAGGTTAAGACCAGCATGTCTCACTCTCATTGTAATTCCCTGTAATTTAGGACCAGGTACTAAGCTCCTTGTTCTAACACATGTCTAGTACATGCAACAACCTTGTTCTACTAAATATTATATTGTTATCCCTACTGACTGTCAAGACCACTGCCATGCAGACTTCAAGTGAATTCTCGAGGGTATGAAACATAAGAAACAGAGTTTGGTATAAACTCATGTTTACAGGGCACCTGGATGGCTCAGTGTTTGAGCGTCTGCCTTTGGCTAAGGGCATGATCCTGGGATCCTAGGATCAAGTCCCACATCAGGTTCCCCGTGGGGAGCCTGCGTCTCTGCCTCTCTCTGTGTATCTCTCATGAATGAATAACAACAACAACAACAACAAAACTCATGTTTGTTAGACCAAGTTTTCCCAGTGCTTCCCCAGAGGAGTTGGAATTAGAAGGGAAAAAAAGTGGGGAGAAAGTAAAGGAATTACTCTTGGCCACCAAAAGTAATCAAATAGAAATAAGGAAAAGATATGCATAGGAGATGGAAAAGGAAGTCAAACAAAACAGTGTGCTGGGATGGTAGCAGAGAATCAAGGAGGCATTTGTTGCACTAGAGTGGAATGGAATGGAATGGAATGGAATTAAAGCACATGGCCAACTTTGCACTCACCGCAGGCCTCTTCCAATTTCTGGCATATAGGTTTATTCATTGTCACAGACTGAATTTATATTCATCTAGCCCTACCCAGGGCTTTGTCATCATCAATGTGATGATATTTGGAGATGGGGTTCCAGGGAAGTAATT